>NW_027193315.1:0-63569 GCF_032444005.1 Ranitomeya imitator | reverse complement strand
GATTTAGGCCTATGGACATGAACAAGAAACCACCAAAAATTTTAACCAGTCATCGTTCTCACAACACTGAGGACCAGTCATTCGAAATGACTTCTCCATGCATTTTATGCATTGGTAAAAGCACTATGATGAAAAGTGTGATATGTTTTCAGGTATCTCCTATACTAATAGAGCCACATGCTCACCGGTTTGCCACATGATGTAGGCCTATGGACTGAACAAGAAACCACCAAAAATTTTAACCAGTCATCGTTCTCACAACACTGAGGACCAGTCATTCGAAATGACTTCTCCATGCATTTTATGCATTGGTAAAAGCACTATGATGAAAAGTGTGATATGTTTTCAGGTATCTCCTATACTAATAGAGCCACATGCTCACCGGTTTGCCACATGATGTAGGCCTATGGACTGAACAAGAAACCACCAAAAATTTTAACCAGTCATCGTTCTCACAACACTGAGGACCAGTCATTCGAAATGACTTCTCCATGCATTTTATGCATTGGTAAAAGCACTATGATGAAAAGTGTGATATGTTTTCAGGTATCTCCTATACTAATAGAGCCACATGCTCACCGGTTTGCCACATGATGTAGGCCTATGGACTGAACAAGAAACCACCAAAAATTTTAACCAGTCATCGTTCTCACAACACTGAGGACCAGTCATTCGAAATGACTTCTCCATGCATTTTATGCATTGGTAAAAGCACTATGATGAAAAGTGTGATATGTTTTCAGGTATCTCCTATACTAATAGAGCCACATGCTCACCGGTTTGCCACATGATGTAGGCCTATGGACTGAACAAGAAACCACCAAAAATTTTAACCAGTCATCGTTCTCACAACACTGAGGACCAGTCATTCGAAATGACTTCTCCATGCATTTTATGCATTGGTAAAAGCACTATGATGAAAAGTGTGATATGTTTTCAGGTATCTCCTATACTAATAGAGCCACATGCTCACCGGTTTGCCACATGATGTAGGCCTATGGACTGAACAAGAAACCACCAAAAATTTTAACCAGTCATCGTTCTCACAACACTGAGGACCAGTCATTCGAAATGACTTCTCCATGCATTTTATGCATTGGTAAAAGCACTATGATGAAAAGTGTGATATGTTTTCAGGTATCTCCTATACTAATAGAGCCACATGCTCACCGGTTTGCCACATGATGTAGGCCTATGGACTGAACAAGAAACCACCAAAAATTTTAACCAGTCATCGTTCTCACAACACTGAGGACCAGTCATTCGAAATGACTTCTCCATGCATTTTATGCATTGGTAAAAGCACTATGATGAAAAGTGTGATATGTTTTCAGGTATCTCCTATACTAATAGAGCCACATGCTCACCGGTTTGCCACATGATGTAGGCCTATGGACTGAACAAGAAACCACCAAAAATTTTAACCAGTCATCGTTCTCACAACACTGAGGACCAGTCATTCGAAATGACTTCTCCATGCATTTTATGCATTGGTAAAAGCACTATGATGAAAAGTGTGATATGTTTTCAGGTATCTCCTATACTAATAGAGCCACATGCTCACCGGTTTGCCACATGATGTAGGCCTATGGACTGAACAAGAAACCACCAAAAATTTTAACCAGTCATCGTTCTCACAACACTGAGGACCAGTCATTCGAAATGACTTCTCCATGCATTTTATGCATTGGTAAAAGCACTATGATGAAAAGTGTGATATGTTTTCAGGTATCTCCTATACTAATAGAGCCACATGCTCACCGGTTTGCCACATGATGTAGGCCTATGGACTGAACAAGAAACCACCAAAAATTTTAACCAGTCATCGTTCTCACAACACTGAGGACCAGTCATTCGAAATGACTTCTCCATGCATTTTATGCATTGGTAAAAGCACTATGATGAAAAGTGTGATATGTTTTCAGGTATCTCCTATACTAATAGAGCCACATGCTCACCGGTTTGCCACATGATGTAGGCCTATGGACTGAACAAGAAACCACCAAAAATTTTAACCAGTCATCGTTCTCACAACACTGAGGACCAGTCATTCGAAATGACTTCTCCATGCATTTTATGCATTGGTAAAAGCACTATGATGAAAAGTGTGATATGTTTTCAGGTATCTCCTATACTAATAGAGCCACATGCTCACCGGTTTGCCACATGATGTAGGCCTATGGACTGAACAAGAAACCACCAAAAATTTTAACCAGTCATCGTTCTCACAACACTGAGGACCAGTCATTCGAAATGACTTCTCCATGCATTTTATGCATTGGTAAAAGCACTATGATGAAAAGTGTGATATGTTTTCAGGTATCTCCTATACTAATAGAGCCACATGCTCACCGGTTTGCCACATGATGTAGGCCTATGGACTGAACAAGAAACCACCAAAAATTTTAACCAGTCATCGTTCTCACAACACTGAGGACCAGTCATTCGAAATGACTTCTCCATGCATTTTATGCATTGGTAAAAGCACTATGATGAAAAGTGTGATATGTTTTCAGGTATCTCCTATACTAATAGAGCCACATGCTCACCGGTTTGCCACATGATGTAGGCCTATGGACTGAACAAGAAACCACCAAAAATTTTAACCAGTCATCGTTCTCACAACACTGAGGACCAGTCATTCGAAATGACTTCTCCATGCATTTTATGCATTGGGTAAAAGCACTATGATGAAAAGTGTGATATGTTTTCAGGTATCTCCTATACTAATAGAGCCACATGCTCACCGGTTTGCCACATGATGTAGGCCTATGGACTGAACAAGAAACCACCAAAAATTTTAACCAGTCATCGTTCTCACAACACTGAGGACCAGTCATTCGAAATGACTTCTCCATGCATTTTATGCATTGGTAAAAGCACTATGATGAAAAGTGTGATATGTTTTCAGGTATCTCCTATACTAATAGAGCCACATGCTCACCGGTTTGCCACATGATGTAGGCCTATGGACTGAACAAGAAACCACCAAAAATTTTAACCAGTCATCGTTCTCACAACACTGAGGACCAGTCATTCGAAATGACTTCTCCATGCATTTTATGCATTGGTAAAAGCACTATGATGAAAAGTGTGATATGTTTTCAGGTATCTCCTATACTAATAGAGCCACATGCTCACCGGTTTGCCACATGATGTAGGCCTATGGACTGAACAAGAAACCACCAAAAATTTTAACCAGTCATCGTTCTCACAACACTGAGGACCAGTCATTCGAAATGACTTCTCCATGCATTTTATGCATTGGTAAAAGCACTATGATGAAAAGTGTGATATGTTTTCAGGTATCTCCTATACTAATAGAGCCACATGCTCACCGGTTTGCCACATGATGTAGGCCTATGGACTGAACAAGAAACCACCAAAAATTTTAACCAGTCATCGTTCTCACAACACTGAGGACCAGTCATTCGAAATGACTTCTCCATGCATTTTATGCATTGGTAAAAGCACTATGATGAAAAGTGTGATATGTTTTCAGGTATCTCCTATACTAATAGAGCCACATGCTCACCGGTTTGCCACATGATGTAGGCCTATGGACTGAACAAGAAACCACCAAAATTTTAACCAGTCATCGTTCTCACAACACTGAGGACCAGTCATTCGAAATGACTTCTCCATGCATTTTATGCATTGGTAAAAGCACTATGATGAAAAGTGTGATATGTTTTCAGGTATCTCCTATACTAATAGAGCCACATGCTCACCGGTTTGCCACATGATGTAGGCCTATGGACTGAACAAGAAACCACCAAAAATTTTAACCAGTCATCGTTCTCACAACACTGAGGACCAGTCATTCGAAATGACTTCTCCATGCATTTTATGCATTGGTAAAAGCACTATGATGAAAAGTGTGATATGTTTTCAGGTATCTCCTATACTAATAGAGCCACATGCTCACCGGTTTGCCACATGATGTAGGCCTATGGACTGAACAAGAAACCACCAAAAATTTAACCAGTCATCGTTCTCACAACACTGAGGACCAGTCATTCGAAATGACTTCTCCATGCATTTTATGCATTGGTAAAAGCACTATGATGAAAAGTGTGATATGTTTTCAGGTATCTCCTATACTAATAGAGCCACATGCTCACCGGTTTGCCACATGATGTAGGCCTATGGACTGAACAAGAAACCACCAAAAATTTTAACCAGTCATCGTTCTCACAACACTGAGGACCAGTCATTCGAAATGACTTCTCCATGCATTTTATGCATTGGTAAAAGCACTATGATGAAAAGTGTGATATGTTTTCAGGTATCTCCTATACTAATAGAGCCACATGCTCACCGGTTTGCCACATGATGTAGGCCTATGGACTGAACAAGAAACCACCAAAAATTTTAACCAGTCATCGTTCTCACAACACTGAGGACCAGTCATTCGAAATGACTTCTCCATGCATTTTATGCATTGGTAAAAGCACTATGATGAAAAGTGTGATATGTTTTCAGGTATCTCCTATACTAATAGAGCCACATGCTCACCGGTTTGCCACATGATGTAGGCCTATGGACTGAACAAGAAACCACCAAAAATTTTAACCAGTCATCGTTCTCACAACACTGAGGACCAGTCATTCGAAATGACTTCTCCATGCATTTTATGCATTGGTAAAAGCACTATGATGAAAAGTGTGATATGTTTTCAGGTATCTCCTATACTAATAGAGCCACATGCTCACCGGTTTGCCACATGATGTAGGCCTATGGACTGAACAAGAAACCACCAAAAATTTTAACCAGTCATCGTTCTCACAACACTGAGGACCAGTCATTCGAAATGACTTCTCCATGCATTTTATGCATTGGTAAAAGCACTATGATGAAAAGTGTGATATGTTTTCAGGTATCTCCTATACTAATAGAGCCACATGCTCACCGGTTTGCCACATGATGTAGGCCTATGGACTGAACAAGAAACCACCAAAAATTTTAACCAGTCATCGTTCTCACAACACTGAGGACCAGTCATTCGAAATGACTTCTCCATGCATTTTATGCATTGGTAAAAGCACTATGATGAAAAGTGTGATATGTTTTCAGGTATCTCCTATACTAATAGAGCCACATGCTCACCGGTTTGCCACATGATGTAGGCCTATGGACTGAACAAGAAACCACCAAAAATTTTAACCAGTCATCGTTCTCACAACACTGAGGACCAGTCATTCGAAATGACTTCTCCATGCATTTTATGCATTGGTAAAAGCACTATGATGAAAAGTGTGATATGTTTTCAGGTATCTCCTATACTAATAGAGCCACATGCTCACCGGTTTGCCACATGATGTAGGCCTATGGACTGAACAAGAAACCACCAAAAATTTTAACCAGTCATCGTTCTCACAACACTGAGGACCAGTCATTCGAAATGACTTCTCCATGCATTTTATGCATTGGTAAAAGCACTATGATGAAAAGTGTGATATGTTTTCAGGTATCTCCTATACTAATAGAGCCACATGCTCACCGGTTTGCCACATGATGTAGGCCTATGGACTGAACAAGAAACCACCAAAAATTTTAACCAGTCATCGTTCTCACAACACTGAGGACCAGTCATTCGAAATGACTTCTCCATGCATTTTATGCATTGGTAAAAGCACTATGATGAAAAGTGTGATATGTTTTCAGGTATCTCCTATACTAATAGAGCCACATGCTCACCGGTTTGCCACATGATGTAGGCCTATGGACTGAACAAGAAACCACCAAAAATTTTAACCAGTCATCGTTCTCACAACACTGAGGACCAGTCATTCGAAATGACTTCTCCATGCATTTTATGCATTGGTAAAAGCACTATGATGAAAAGTGTGATATGTTTTCAGGTATCTCCTATACTAATAGAGCCACATGCTCACCGGTTTGCCACATGATGTAGGCCTATGGACTGAACAAGAAACCACCAAAAATTTTAACCAGTCATCGTTCTCACAACACTGAGGACCAGTCATTCGAATGACTTCTCCATGCATTTTATGCATTGGTAAAAGCACTATGATGAAAAGTGTGATATGTTTTCAGGTATCTCCTATACTAATAGAGCCACATGCTCACCGGTTTGCCACATGATGTAGGCCTATGGACTGAACAAGAAACCACCAAAATTTTAACCAGTCATCGTTCTCACAACACTGAGGACCAGTCATTCGAAATGACTTCTCCATGCATTTTATGCATTGGTAAAAGCACTATGATGAAAAGTGTGATATGTTTTCAGGTATCTCCTATACTAATAGAGCCACATGCTCACCGGTTTGCCACATGATGTAGGCCTATGGACTGAACAAGAAACCACCAAAAATTTTAACCAGTCATCGTTCTCACAACACTGAGGACCAGTCATTCGAAATGACTTCTCCATGCATTTTATGCATTGGTAAAAGCACTATGATGAAAAGTGTGATATGTTTTCAGGTATCTCCTATACTAATAGAGCCACATGCTCACCGGTTTGCCACATGATGTAGGCCTATGGACTGAACAAGAAACCACCAAAAATTTAACCAGTCATCGTTCTCACAACACTGAGGACCAGTCATTCGAAATGACTTCTCCATGCATTTTATGCATTGGTAAAAGCACTATGATGAAAAGTGTGATATGTTTTCAGGTATCTCCTATACTAATAGAGCCACATGCTCACCGGTTTGCCACATGATGTAGGCCTATGGACTGAACAAGAAACCACCAAAAATTTTAACCAGTCATCGTTCTCACAACACTGAGGACCAGTCATTCGAAATGACTTCTCCATGCATTTTATGCATTGGTAAAAGCACTATGATGAAAAGTGTGATATGTTTTCAGGTATCTCCTATACTAATAGAGCCACATGCTCACCGGTTTGCCACATGATGTAGGCCTATGGACTGAACAAGAAACCACCAAAAATTTTAACCAGTCATCGTTCTCACAACACTGAGGACCAGTCATTCGAAATGACTTCTCCATGCATTTTATGCATTGGTAAAAGCACTATGATGAAAAGTGTGATATGTTTTCAGGTATCTCCTATACTAATAGAGCCACATGCTCACCGGTTTGCCACATGATGTAGGCCTATGGACTGAACAAGAAACCACCAAAATTTTAACCAGTCATCGTTCTCACAACACTGAGGACCAGTCATTCGAAATGACTTCTCCATGCATTTTATGCATTGGTAAAAGCACTATGATGAAAAGTGTGTATATGTTTTCAGGTATCTCCTATACTAATAGAGCCACATGCTCACCGGTTTGCCACATGATGTAGGCCTATGGACTGAACAAGAAACCACCAAAAATTTTAACCAGTCATCGTTCTCACAACACTGAGGACCAGTCATTCGAAATGACTTCTCCATGCATTTTATGCATTGGTAAAAGCACTATGATGAAAAGTGTGATATGTTTTCAGGTATCTCCTATACTAATAGAGCCACATGCTCACCGGTTTGCCACATGATGTAGGCCTATGGACTGAACAAGAAACCACCAAAAATTTTAACCAGTCATCGTTCTCACAACACTGAGGACCAGTCATTCGAAATGACTTCTCCATGCATTTTATGCATTGGTAAAAGCACTATGATGAAAAGTGTGATATGTTTTCAGGTATCTCCTATACTAATAGAGCCACATGCTCACCGGTTTGCCACATGATGTAGGCCTATGGACTGAACAAGAAACCACCAAAAATTTTAACCAGTCATCGTTCTCACAACACTGAGGACCAGTCATTCGAAATGACTTCTCCATGCATTTTATGCATTGGTAAAAGCACTATGATGAAAAGTGTGATATGTTTTCAGGTATCTCCTATACTAATAGAGCCACATGCTCACCGGTTTGCCACATGATGTAGGCCTATGGACTGAACAAGAAACCACCAAAAATTTTAACCAGTCATCGTTCTCACAACACTGAGGACCAGTCATTCGAAATGACTTCTCCATGCATTTTATGCATTGGTAAAAGCACTATGATGAAAAGTGTGATATGTTTTCAGGTATCTCCTATACTAATAGAGCCACATGCTCACCGGTTTGCCACATGATGGAGGCCTATGGACTGAACAAGAAACCACCAAAAATTTTAACCAGTCATCGTTCTCACAACACTGAGGACCAGTCATTCGAAATGACTTCTCCATGCATTTTATGCATTGGTAAAAGCACTATGATGAAAAGTGTGATATGTTTTCAGGTATCTCCTATACTAATAGAGCCACATGCTCACCGGTTTGCCACATGATGTAGGCCTATGGACTGAACAAGAAACCACCAAAAATTTTAACCAGTCATCGTTCTCACAACACTGAGGACCAGTCATTCGAAATGACTTCTCCATGCATTTTATGCATTGGTAAAAGCACTATGATGAAAAGTGTGATATGTTTTCAGGTATCTCCTATACTAATAGAGCCACATGCTCACCGGTTTGCCACATGATGTAGGCCTATGGACTGAACAAGAAACCACCAAAAATTTTAACCAGTCATCGTTCTCACAACACTGAGGACCAGTCATTCGAAATGACTTCTCCATGCATTTTATGCATTGGTAAAAGCACTATGATGAAAAGTGTGATATGTTTTCAGGTATCTCCTATACTAATAGAGCCACATGCTCACCGGTTTGCCACATGATGTAGGCCTATGGACTGAACAAGAAACCACCAAAAATTTTAACCAGTCATCGTTCTCACAACACTGAGGACCAGTCATTCGAAATGACTTCTCCATGCATTTTATGCATTGGTAAAAGCACTATGATGAAAAGTGTGATATGTTTTCAGGTATCTCCTATACTAATAGAGCCACATGCTCACCGGTTTGCCACATGATGTAGGCCTATGGACTGAACAAGAAACCACCAAAAATTTTAACCAGTCATCGTTCTCACAACACTGAGGACCAGTCATTCGAAATGACTTCTCCATGCATTTTATGCATTGGTAAAAGCACTATGATGAAAAGTGTGATATGTTTTCAGGTATCTCCTATACTAATAGAGCCACATGCTCACCGGTTTGCCACATGATGTAGGCCTATGGACTGAACAAGAAACCACCAAAAATTTTAACCAGTCATCGTTCTCACAACACTGAGGACCAGTCATTCGAAATGACTTCTCCATGCATTTTATGCATTGGTAAAAGCACTATGATGAAAAGTGTGATATGTTTTCAGGTATCTCCTATACTAATAGAGCCACATGCTCACCGGTTTGCCACATGATGTAGGCCTATGGACTGAACAAGAAACCACCAAAAATTTTAACCAGTCATCGTTCTCACAACACTGAGGACCAGTCATTCGAAATGACTTCTCCATGCATTTTATGCATTGGTAAAAGCACTATGATGAAAAGTGTGATATGTTTTCAGGTATCTCCTATACTAATAGAGCCACATGCTCACCGGTTTGCCACATGATGTAGGCCTATGGACTGAACAAGAAACCACCAAAAATTTTAACCAGTCATCGTTCTCACAACACTGAGGACCAGTCATTCGAAATGACTTCTCCATGCATTTTATGCATTGGTAAAAGCACTATGATGAAAAGTGTGATATGTTTTCAGGTATCTCCTATACTAATAGAGCCACATGCTCACCGGTTTGCCACATGATGTAGGCCTATGGACTGAACAAGAAACCACCAAAAATTTTAACCAGTCATCGTTCTCACAACACTGAGGACCAGTCATTCGAAATGACTTCTCCATGCATTTTATGCATTGGTAAAAGCACTATGATGAAAAGTGTGATATGTTTTCAGGGATCTCCTATACTAATAGAGCCACATGCTCACCGGTTTGCCACATGATGTAGGCCTATGGACTGAACAAGAAACCACCAAAAATTTTAACCAGTCATCGTTCTCACAACACTGAGGACCAGTCATTCGAAATGACTTCTCCATGCATTTTATGCATTGGTAAAAGCACTATGATGAAAAGTGTGATATGTTTTCAGGTATCTCCTATACTAATAGAGCCACATGCTCACCGGTTTGCCACATGATGTAGGCCTATGGACTGAACAAGAAACCACCAAAAATTTTAACCAGTCATCGTTCTCACAACACTGAGGACCAGTCATTCGAAATGACTTCTCCATGCATTTTATGCATTGGTAAAAGCACTATGATGAAAAGTGTGATATGTTTTCAGGTATCTCCTATACTAATAGAGCCACATGCTCACCGGTTTGCCACATGATGTAGGCCTATGGACTGAACAAGAAACCACCAAAAATTTTAACCAGTCATCGTTCTCACAACACTGAGGACCAGTCATTCGAAATGACTTCTCCATGCATTTTATGCATTGGTAAAAGCACTATGATGAAAAGTGTGATATGTTTTCAGGTATCTCCTATACTAATAGAGCCACATGCTCACCGGTTTGCCACATGATGTAGGCCTATGGACTGAACAAGAAACCACCAAAAATTTTAACCAGTCATCGTTCTCACAACACTGAGGACCAGTCATTCGAAATGACTTCTCCATGCATTTTATGCATTGGTAAAAGCACTATGATGAAAAGTGTGATATGTTTTCAGGTATCTCCTATACTAATAGAGCCACATGCTCACCGGTTTGCCACATGATGTAGGCCTATGGACTGAACAAGAAACCACCAAAAATTTTAACCAGTCATCGTTCTCACAACACTGAGGACCAGTCATTCGAAATGACTTCTCCATGCATTTTATGCATTGGTAAAAGCACTATGATGAATAGTGTGGTATGTTTTCAGGTATCTCCTATACTAATAGAGCCACATGCTCACCTTTTTGCCACATGATGTAGGCCTATGGACTGAACAAGAAACCACCAAAAATTTTAACCAGTCATCGTTCTCACAACACTGAGGACCAGTCATTCGAAATGACTTCTCCATGCATTTTATGCATTGGTAAAAGCACTATGATGAAAAGTGTGATATGTTTTCAGGTATCTCCTATACTAATAGAGCCACATGCTCACCGGTTTGCCACATGATGTAGGCCTATGGACTGAACAAGAAACCACCAAAAATTTTAACCAGTCATCGTTCTCACAACACTGAGGACCAGTCATTCGAAATGACTTCTCCATGCATTTTATGCATTGGTAAAAGCACTATGATGAAAAGTGTGATATGTTTTCAGGTATCTCCTATACTAATAGAGCCACATGCTCACCGGTTTGCCACATGATGGAGGCCTATGGACTGAACAAGAAACCACCAAAAATTTTAACCAGTCATCGTTCTCACAACACTGAGGACCAGTCATTCGAAATGACTTCTCCATGCATTTTATGCATTGGTAAAAGCACTATGATGAAAAGTGTGATATGTTTTCAGGTATCTCCTATACTAATAGAGCCACATGCTCACCGGTTTGCCACATGATGTAGGCCTATGGACTGAACAAGAAACCACCAAAAATTTTAACCAGTCATCGTTCTCACAACACTGAGGACCAGTCATTCGAAATGACTTCTCCATGCATTTTATGCATTGGTAAAAGCACTATGATGAAAAGTGTGATATGTTTTCAGGTATCTCCTATACTAATAGAGCCACATGCTCACCGGTTTGCCACATGATGTAGGCCTATGGACTGAACAAGAAACCACCAAAAATTTTAACCAGTCATCGTTCTCACAACACTGAGGACCAGTCATTCGAAATGACTTCTCCATGCATTTTATGCATTGGTAAAAGCACTATGATGAAAAGTGTGATATGTTTTCAGGTATCTCCTATACTAATAGAGCCACATGCTCACCGGTTTGCCACATGATGTAGGCCTATGGACTGAACAAGAAACCACCAAAAATTTTAACCAGTCATCGTTCTCACAACACTGAGGACCAGTCATTCGAAATGACTTCTCCATGCATTTTATGCATTGGTAAAAGCACTATGATGAAAAGTGTGATATGTTTTCAGGTATCTCCTATACTAATAGAGCCACATGCTCACCGGTTTGCCACATGATGTAGGCCTATGGACTGAACAAGAAACCACCAAAAATTTTAACCAGTCATCGTTCTCACAACACTGAGGACCAGTCATTCGAAATGACTTCTCCATGCATTTTATGCATTGGTAAAAGCACTATGATGAAAAGTGTGATATGTTTTCAGGTATCTCCTATACTAATAGAGCCACATGCTCACCGGTTTGCCACATGATGTAGGCCTATGGACTGAACAAGAAACCACCAAAAATTTTAACCAGTCATCGTTCTCACAACACTGAGGACCAGTCATTCGAAATGACTTCTCCATGTATTTTATGCATTGGTAAAAGCACTATGATGAAAAGTGTGATATGTTTTCAGGTATCTCCTATACTAATAGAGCCACATGCTCACCGGTTTGCCACATGATGTAGGCCTATGGACTGAACAAGAAACCACCAAAAATTTTAACCAGTCATCGTTCTCACAACACTGAGGACCAGTCATTCGAAATGACTTCTCCATGCATTTTATGCATTGGTAAAAGCACTATGATGAAAAGTGTGATATGTTTTCAGGTATCTCCTATACTAATAGAGCCACATGCTCACCGGTTTGCCACATGATGTAGGCCTATGGACTGAACAAGAAACCACCAAAAATTTTAACCAGTCATCGTTCTCACAACACTGAGGACCAGTCATTCGAAATGACTTCTCCATGCATTTTATGCATTGGTAAAAGCACTATGATGAAAAGTGTGATATGTTTTCAGGTATCTCCTATACTAATAGAGCCACATGCTCACCGGTTTGCCACATGATGTAGGCCTATGGACTGAACAAGAAACCACCAAAAATTTTAACCAGTCATCGTTCTCACAACACTGAGGACCAGTCATTCGAAATGACTTCTCCATGCATTTTATGCATTGGTAAAAGCACTATGATGAAAAGTGTGATATGTTTTCAGGTATCTCCTATACTAATAGAGCCACATACTCACCGGTTTGCCACATGATGTAGGCCTATGGACTGAACAAGAAACCACCAAAAATATTAACCAGTCATCGTTCTCACAACACTGAGGACCAGTCATTCGAAATGACTTCTCCATGCTTTTTATGCATTGGTAAAAGCACTATGATGAAAAGTGTGATATGTTTTCAGGTATCTCCTATACTAATAGAGCCACATGCTCACCGGTTTGCCACATGATGTAGGCCTATGGACTGAACAAGAAACCACCAAAAATTTTAACCAGTCATCGTTCTCACAACACTGAGGACCAGTCATTCGAAATGACTTCTCCATGCATTTTATGCATTGGTAAAAGCACTATGATGTGATATGTTTTCAGGTATCTCCTATACTAATAGAGCCACATGCTCACCGGTTTGCCACATGATGTAGGCCTATGGACTGAACAAGAAACCACCAAAAATTTTAACCAGTCATCGTTCTCACAACACTGAGGACCAGTCATTCGAAATGACATTTGGTACACAAAATGAGAATGCTTGGTCTGGGGGAAAATGTGTGTAAATGGGTTAGTAACTGGCTTAGTGATAGAAAGCAGAGGGTGGTTATAAATGGTATAGTCTCTAACTGGGTCGCTGTGACCAGTGGGGTACCGCAGGGGTCAGTATTGGGACCTGTTCTCTTCAACATATTCATTAATGATCTGGTAGAAGGTTTACACAGTAAAATATCGATATTTGCAGATGATACAAAACTATGTAAAGCAGTTAATACAAGAGAAGATAGTATTCTGCTACAGATGGATCTGGATAAGTTGGAAACTTGGGCTGAAAGGTGGCAGATGAGGTTTAACAATGATAAATGTAAGGTTATACACATGGGAAGAGGGAATCAATATCACCATTACACACTGAACGGGAAACCACTGGGTAAATCTGACAGGGAGAAGGACTTGGGGATCCTAGTTAATGATAAACTTACCTGGAGCAGCCAGTGCCAGGCAGCAGCTGCCAAGGCAAACAGGATCATGGGGTGCATTAAAAGAGGTCTGGATACACATGATGAGAGCATTATACTGCCTCTGTACAAATCCCTAGTTAGACCGCACATGGAGTACTGTGTCCAGTTTTGGGCACCGGTGCTCAGGAAGGATATAATGGAACTAGAGAGAGTACAAAGGAGGGCAACAAAATTAATAAAGGGGATGGGAGAACTACAATACCCAGATAGATTAGCGAAATTAGGATTATTTAGTCTAGAAAAAAGACGACTGAGGGGCGATCTAATAACCATGTATAAGTATATAAGGGGACAATACAAATATCTCGCTGAGGATCTGTTTATACCAAGGAAGGTGACGGGCACAAGGGGGCATTCTTTGCGTCTGGAGGAGAGAAGGTTTTTCCACCAACATAGAAGAGGATTCTTTACTGTTAGGGCAGTGAGAATCTGGAATTGCTTGCCTGAGGAGGTGGTGATGGCGAACTCAGTCGAGGGGTTCAAGAGAGGCCTGGATGTCTTCCTGGAGCAGAACAATATTGTATCATACAATTATTAGGTTCTGTAGAAGGACGTAGATCTGGGTATTTATTATGATGGAATATAGGCTGAACTGGATGGACAAATGTCTTTTTTCGGCCTTACTAACTATGTTACTATGTTACTATGTTACTTCTCCATGCATTTTATGCATTGGTAAAAGCACTATGATGAAAAGTGTGATATGTTTTCAGGTATCTCCTATACTAATAGAGCCACATGCTCACCGGTTTGCCACATGATGTAGGCCTATGGACTGAACAAGAAACCACCAAAAATTTTAACCAGTCATCGTTCTCACAACACTGAGGACCAGTCATTCGAAATGACTTCTCCATGCATTTTATGCATTGGTAAAAGCACTATGATGAAAAGTGTGATATGTTTTCAGGTATCTCCTATACTAATAGAGCCACATGCTCACCGGTTTGCCACATGATGTAGGCCTATGGACTGAACAAGAAACCACCAAAAATTTTAACCAGTCATCGTTCTCACAACACTGAGGACCAGTCATTCGAAATGACTTCTCCATGCATTTTATGCATTGGTAAAAGCACTATGATGAAAAGTGTGATATGTTTTCAGGTATCTCCTATACTAATAGAGCCACATGCTCACCGGTTTGCCACATGATGTAGGCCTATGGACTGAACAAGAAACCACCAAAAATTTTAACCAGTCATCGTTCTCACAACACTGAGGACCAGTCATTCGAAATGACTTCTCCATGCATTTTATGCATTGGTAAAAGCACTATGATGAAAAGTGTGATATGTTTTCAGGTATCTCCTATACTAATAGAGCCACATGCTCACCGGTTTGCCACATGATGTAGGCCTATGGACTGAACAAGAAACCACCAAAAATTTTAACCAGTCATCGTTCTCACAACACTGAGGACCAGTCATTCGAAATGACTTCTCCATGCATTTTATGCATTGGTAAAAGCACTATGATGAAAAGTGTGATATGTTTTCAGGTATCTCCTATACTAATAGAGCCACATGCTCACCGGTTTGCCACATGATGTAGGCCTATGGACTGAACAAGAAACCACCAAACATTTTAACCAGTCATCGTTCTCACAACACTGAGGACCAGTCATTCGAAATGACTTCTCCATGCATTTTATGCATTGGTAAAAGCACTATGATGAAAAGTGTGATATGTTTTCAGGTATCTCCTATACTAATAGAGCCACATGCTCACCGGTTTGCCACATGATGTAGGCCTATGGACTGAACAAGAAACCACCAAAAATTTTAACCAGTCATCGTTCTCACAACACTGAGGACCAGTCATTCGAAATGACTTCTCCATGCATTTTATGCATTGGTAAAAGCACTATGATGAAAAGTGTGATATGTTTTCAGGTATCTCCTATACTAATAGAGCCACATGCTCACCGGTTTGCCACATGATGTAGGCCTATGGACTGAACAAGAAACCACCAAAAATTTTAACCAGTCATCGTTCTCACAACACTGAGGACCAGTCATTCGAAATGACTTCTCCATGCATTTTATGCATTGGTAAAAGCACTATGATGAAAAGTGTGATATGTTTTCAGGTATCTCCTATACTAATAGAACCACATGCTCACCGGTTTGCCACATGATGTAGGCCTATGGACTGAACAAGAAACCACCAAAAATTTTAACCAGTCATCGTTCTCACAACACTGAGGACCAGTCATTCGAAATGACTTCTCCATGCATTTTATGCATTGGTAAAAGCACTATGATGAAAAGTGTGATATGTTTTCAGGTATCTCCTATACTAATAGAGCCACATGCTCACCGGTTTGCCACATGATGTAGGCCTATGGACTGAACAAGAAACCACCAAAAATTTTAACCAGTCATCGTTCTCACAACACTGAGGACCAGTCATTCGAAATGACTTCTCCATGCATTTTATGCATTGGTAAAAGCACTATGATGAAAAGTGTGATATGTTTTCAGGTATCTCCTATACTAATAGAGCCACATGCTCACCGGTTTGCCACATGATGGAGGCCTATGGACTGAACAAGAAACCACCAAAAATTTTAACCAGTCATCGTTCTCACAACACTGAGGACCAGTCATTCGAAATGACTTCTCCATGCATTTTATGCATTGGTAAAAGCACTATGATGAAAAGTGTGATATGTTTTCAGGTATCTCCTATACTAATAGAGCCACATGCTCACCGGTTTGCCACATGATGTAGGCCTATGGACTGAACAAGAAACCACCAAAAATTTTAACCAGTCATCGTTCTCACAACACTGAGGACCAGTCATTCGAAATGACTTCTCCATGCATTTTATGCATTGGTAAAAGCACTATGATGAAAAGTGTGATATGTTTTCAGGTATCTCCTATACTAATAGAGCCACATGCTCACCGGTTTGCCACATGATGTAGGCCTATGGACTGAACAAGAAACCACCAAAAATTTTAACCAGTCATCGTTCTCACAACACTGAGGACCAGTCATTCGAAATGACTTCTCCATGCATTTTATGCATTGGTAAAAGCACTATGATGAAAAGTGTGATATGTTTTCAGGTATCTCCTATACTAATAGAGCCACATGCTCACCGGTTTGCCACATGATGTAGGCCTATGGACTGAACAAGAAACCACCAAAAATTTTAACCAGTCATCGTTCTCACAACACTGAGGACCAGTCATTCGAAATGACTTCTCCATGCATTTTATGCATTGGTAAAAGCACTATGATGAAAAGTGTGATATGTTTTCAGGTATCTCCTATACTAATAGAGCCACATGCTCACCGGTTTGCCACATGATGTAGGCCTATGGACTGAACAAGAAACCACCAAAAATTTTAACCAGTCATCGTTCTCACAACACTGAGGACCAGTCATTCGAAATGACTTCTCCATGCATTTTATGCATTGGTAAAAGCACTATGATGAAAAGTGTGATATGTTTTCAGGTATCTCCTATACTAATAGAGCCACATGCTCACCGGTTTGCCACATGATGTAGGCCTATGGACTGAACAAGAAACCACCAAAAATTTTAACCAGTCATCGTTCTCACAACACTGAGGACCAGTCATTCGAAATGACTTCTCCATGCATTTTATGCATTGGTAAAAGCACTATGATGAAAAGTGTGATATGTTTTCAGGTATCTCCTATACTAATAGAGCCACATGCTCACCGGTTTGCCACATGATGTAGGCCTATGGACTGAACAAGAAACCACCAAAAATTTTAACCAGTCATCGTTCTCACAACACTGAGGACCAGTCATTCGAAATGACTTCTCCATGCATTTTATGCATTGGTAAAAGCACTATGATGAAAAGTGTGATATGTTTTCAGGTATCTCCTATACTAATAGAGCCACATGCTCACCGGTTTGCCACATGATGTAGGCCTATGGACTGAACAAGAAACCACCAAAAATTTTAACCAGTCATCGTTCTCACAACACTGAGGACCAGTCATTCGAAATGACTTCTCCATGCATTTTATGCATTGGTAAAAGCACTATGATGAAAAGTGTGATATGTTTTCAGGTATCTCCTATACTAATAGAGCCACATGCTCACCGGTTTGCCACATGATGTAGGCCTATGGACTGAACAAGAAACCACCAAAAATTTTAACCAGTCATCGTTCTCACAACACTGAGGACCAGTCATTCGAAATGACTTCTCCATGCATTTTATGCATTGGTAAAAGCACTATGATGAAAAGTGTGATATGTTTTCAGGTATCTCCTATACTAATAGAGCCACATGCTCACCGGTTTGCCACATGATGTAGGCCTATGGACTGAACAAGAAACCACCAAAAATTTTAACCAGTCATCGTTCTCACAACACTGAGGACCAGTCATTCGAAATGACTTCTCCATGCATTTTATGCATTGGTAAAAGCACTATGATGAAAAGTGTGATATGTTTTCAGGTATCTCCTATACTAATAGAGCCACATGCTCACCGGTTTGCCACATGATGTAGGCCTATGGACTGAACAAGAAACCACCAAAAATTTTAACCAGTCATCGTTCTCACAACACTGAGGACCAGTCATTCGAAATGACTTCTCCATGCATTTTATGCATTGGTAAAAGCACTATGATGAAAAGTGTGATATGTTTTCAGGTATCTCCTATACTAATAGAGCCACATGCTCACCGGTTTGCCACATGATGTAGGCCTATGGACTGAACAAGAAACCACCAAAAATTTTAACCAGTCATCGTTCTCACAACACTGAGGACCAGTCATTCGAAATGACTTCTCCATGCATTTTATGCATTGGTAAAAGCACTATGATGAAAAGTGTGATATGTTTTCAGGTATCTCCTATACTAATAGAGCCACATGCTCACCGGTTTGCCACATGATGTAGGCCTATGGACTGAACAAGAAACCACCAAAAATTTTAACCAGTCATCGTTCTCACAACACTGAGGACCAGTCATTCGAAATGACTTCTCCATGCATTTTATGCATTGGTAAAAGCACTATGATGAAAAGTGTGATATGTTTTCAGGTATCTCCTATACTAATAGAGCCACATGCTCACCGGTTTGCCACATGATGTAGGCCTATGGACTGAACAAGAAACCACCAAAAATTTTAACCAGTCATCGTTCTCACAACACTGAGGACCAGTCATTCGAAATGACTTCTCCATGCATTTTATGCATTGGTAAAAGCACTATGATGAAAAGTGTGATATGTTTTCAGGTATCTCCTATACTAATAGAGCCACATGCTCACCGGTTTGCCACATGATGTAGGCCTATGGACTGAACAAGAAACCACCAAAAATTTTAACCAGTCATCGTTCTCACAACACTGAGGACCAGTCATTCGAAATGACTTCTCCATGCATTTTATGCATTGGTAAAAGCACTATGATGAAAAGTGTGATATGTTTTCAGGTATCTCCTATACTAATAGAGCCACATGCTCACCGGTTTGCCACATGATGTAGGCCTATGGACTGAACAAGAAACCACCAAAAATTTTAACCAGTCATCGTTCTCACAACACTGAGGACCAGTCATTCGAAATGACTTCTCCATGCATTTTATGCATTGGTAAAAGCACTATGATGAAAAGTGTGATATGTTTTCAGGTATCTCCTATACTAATAGAGCCACATGCTCACCGGTTTGCCACATGATGTAGGCCTATGGACTGAACAAGAAACCACCAAAAATTTTAACCAGTCATCGTTCTCACAACACTGAGGACCAGTCATTCGAAATGACTTCTCCATGCATTTTATGCATTGGTAAAAGCACTATGATGAAAAGTGTGATATGTTTTCAGGTATCTCCTATACTAATAGAGCCACATGCTCACCGGTTTGCCACATGATGGAGGCCTATGGACTGAACAAGAAACCACCAAAAATTTTAACCAGTCATCGTTCTCACAACACTGAGGACCAGTCATTCGAAATGACTTCTCCATGCATTTTATGCATTGGTAAAAGCACTATGATGAAAAGTGTGATATGTTTTCAGGTATCTCCTATACTAATAGAGCCACATGCTCACCGGTTTGCCACATGATGTAGGCCTATGGACTGAACAAGAAACCACCAAAAATTTTAACCAGTCATCGTTCTCACAACACTGAGGACCAGTCATTCGAAATGACTTCTCCATGCATTTTATGCATTGGTAAAAGCACTATGATGAAAAGTGTGATATGTTTTCAGGTATCTCCTATACTAATAGAGCCACATGCTCACCGGTTTGCCACATGATGTAGGCCTATGGACTGAACAAGAAACCACCAAAAATTTTAACCAGTCATCGTTCTCACAACACTGAGGACCAGTCATTCGAAATGACTTCTCCATGCATTTTATGCATTGGTAAAAGCACTATGATGAAAAGTGTGATATGTTTTCAGGTATCTCCTATACTAATAGAGCCACATGCTCACCGGTTTGCCACATGATGTAGGCCTATGGACTGAACAAGAAACCACCAAAAATTTTAACCAGTCATCGTTCTCACAACACTGAGGACCAGTCATTCGAAATGACTTCTCCATGCATTTTATGCATTGGTAAAAGCACTATGATGAAAAGTGTGATATGTTTTCAGGTATCTCCTATACTAATAGAGCCACATGCTCACCGGTTTGCCACATGATGTAGGCCTATGGACTGAACAAGAAACCACCAAAAATTTTAACCAGTCATCGTTCTCACAACACTGAGGACCAGTCATTCGAAATGACTTCTCCATGTATTTTATGCATTGGTAAAAGCACTATGATGAAAAGTGTGATATGTTTTCAGGTATCTCCTATACTAATAGAGCCACATGCTCACCGGTTTGCCACATGATGTAGGCCTATGGACTGAACAAGAAACCACCAAAAATTTTAACCAGTCATCGTTCTCACAACACTGAGGACCAGTCATTCGAAATGACTTCTCCATGCATTTTATGCATTGGTAAAAGCACTATGATGAAAAGTGTGATATGTTTTCAGGTATCTCCTATACTAATAGAGCCACATGCTCACCGGTTTGCCACATGATGTAGGCCTATGGACTGAACAAGAAACCACCAAAAATTTTAACCAGTCATCGTTCTCACAACACTGAGGACCAGTCATTCGAAATGACTTCTCCATGCATTTTATGCATTGGTAAAAGCACTATGATGAAAAGTGTGATATGTTTTCAGGTATCTCCTATACTAATAGAGCCACATGCTCACCGGTTTGCCACATGATGTAGGCCTATGGACTGAACAAGAAACCACCAAAAATTTTAACCAGTCATCGTTCTCACAACACTGAGGACCAGTCATTCGAAATGACTTCTCCATGCATTTTATGCATTGGTAAAAGCACTATGATGAAAAGTGTGATATGTTTTCAGGTATCTCCTATACTAATAGA
Organism: Ranitomeya imitator; assembly: GCF_032444005.1. Classification (NCBI taxonomy): domain Eukaryota; kingdom Metazoa; phylum Chordata; class Amphibia; order Anura; family Dendrobatidae; genus Ranitomeya; species Ranitomeya imitator. The sequence goes on along the minus strand of NW_027193315.1, from coordinate 42,157 downwards.
GCCACATACTCACCGGTTTGCCACATGATGTAGGCCTATGGACTGAACAAGAAACCACCAAAAATATTAACCAGTCATCGTTCTCACAACACTGAGGACCAGTCATTCGAAATGACTTCTCCATGCTTTTTATGCATTGGTAAAAGCACTATGATGAAAAGTGTGATATGTTTTCAGGTATCTCCTATACTAATAGAGCCACATGCTCACCGGTTTGCCACATGATGTAGGCCTATGGACTGAACAAGAAACCACCAAAAATTTTAACCAGTCATCGTTCTCACAACACTGAGGACCAGTCATTCGAAATGACTTCTCCATGCATTTTATGCATTGGTAAAAGCACTATGATGAAAAGTGTGATATGTTTTCATGTATCTCCTATACTAATAGAGCCACATGCTCACCGGTTTGCCACATGATGTAGGCCTATGGACTGAACAAGAAACCACCAAAAATTTTAACCAGTCATTGTTCTCACAACACTGAGGACCAGTCATTCGAAATGACTTCTCCATGCATTTTATGCATTGGTAAAAGCACTATGATGTGATATGTTTTCAGGTATCTCCTATACTAATAGAGCCACATGCTCACCGGTTTGCCACATGATGTAGGCCTATGGACTGAACAAGAAACCACCAAAAATTTTAACCAGTCATCGTTCTCACAACACTGAGGACCAGTCATTCGAAATGACATTTGGTACACAAAATGAGAATGCTTGGTCTGGGGGAAAATGTGTGTAAATGGGTTAGTAACTGGCTTAGTGATAGAAAGCAGAGGGTGGTTATAAATGGTATAGTCTCTAACTGGGTCGCTGTGACCAGTGGGGTACCGCAGGGGTCAGTATTGGGACCTGTTCTCTTCAACATATTCATTAATGATCTGGTAGAAGGTTTACACAGTAAAATATCGATATTTGCAGATGATACAAAACTATGTAAAGCAGTTAATACAAGAGAAGATAGTATTCTGCTACAGATGGATCTGGATAAGTTGGAAACTTGGGCTGAAAGGTGGCAGATGAGGTTTAACAATGATAAATGTAAGGTTATACACATGGGAAGAGGGAATCAATATCACCATTACACACTGAACGGGAAACCACTGGGTAAATCTGACAGGGAGAAGGACTTGGGGATCCTAGTTAATGATAAACTTACCTGGAGCAGCCAGTGCCAGGCAGCAGCTGCCAAGGCAAACAGGATCATGGGGTGCATTAAAAGAGGTCTGGATACACATGATGAGAGCATTATACTGCCTCTGTACAAATCCCTAGTTAGACCGCACATGGAGTACTGTGTCCAGTTTTGGGCACCGGTGCTCAGGAAGGATATAATGGAACTAGAGAGAGTACAAAGGAGGGCAACAAAATTAATAAAGGGGATGGGAGAACTACAATACCCAGATAGATTAGCGAAATTAGGATTATTTAGTCTAGAAAAAAGACGACTGAGGGGCGATCTAATAACCATGTATAAGTATATAAGGGGACAATACAAATATCTCGCTGAGGATCTGTTTATACCAAGGAAGGTGACGGGCACAAGGGGGCATTCTTTGCGTCTGGAGGAGAGAAGGTTTTTCCACCAACATAGAAGAGGATTCTTTACTGTTAGGGCAGTGAGAATCTGGAATTGCTTGCCTGAGGAGGTGGTGATGGCGAACTCAGTCGAGGGGTTCAAGAGAGGCCTGGATGTCTTCCTGGAGCAGAACAATATTGTATCATACAATTATTAGGTTCTGTAGAAGGACGTAGATCTGGGTATTTATTATGATGGAATATAGGCTGAACTGGATGGACAAATGTCTTTTTTCGGCCTTACTAACTATGTTACTATGTTACTATGTTACTTCTCCATGCATTTTATGCATTGGTAAAAGCACTATGATGAAAAGTGTGATATGTTTTCAGGTATCTCCTATACTAATAGAGCCACATGCTCACCGGTTTGCCACATGATGTAGGCCTATGGACTGAACAAGAAACCACCAAAAATTTTAACCAGTCATCGTTCTCACAACACTGAGGACCAGTCATTCGAAATTACTTCTCCATGCATTTTATGCATTGGTAAAAGCACTATGATGAAAAGTGTGATATGTTTTCAGGTATCTCCTATACTAATAGAGCCACATGCTCACCGGTTTGCCACATGATGTAGGCCTATGGACTGAACAAGAAACCACCAAAAATTTTAACCAGTCATCGTTCTCACAACACTGAGGACCAGTCATTCGAAATGACTTCTCCATGCATTTTATGCATTGGTAAAAGCACTATGATGAAAAGTGTGATATGTTTTCAGGTATCTCCTATACTAATAGAGCCACATGCTCACCGGTTTGCCACATGATGTAGGCCTATGGACTGAACAAGAAACCACCAAACATTTTAACCAGTCATCGTTCTCACAACACTGAGGAACAGTCATTCGAAATGACTTCTCCATGCATTTTATGCATTGGTAAAAGCACTATGATGAAAAGTGTGATATGTTTTCAGGTATCTCCTATACTAATAGAGCCACATGCTCACCGGTTTGCCACATGATGTAGGCCTATGGACTGAACAAGAAACCACCAAAAATTTTAACCAGTCATCGTTCTCACAACACTGAGGACCAGTCATTCGAAATGACTTCTCCATGCATTTTATGCATTGGTAAAAGCACTATGATGAAAAGTGTGATATGTTTTCAGGTATCTCCTATACTAATAGAGCCACATGCTCACCGGTTTGCCACATGATGTAGGCCTATGGACTGAACAAGAAACCACCAAAAATTTTAACCAGTCATCGTTCTCACAACACTGAGGACCAGTCATTCGAAATGACTTCTCCATGCATTTTATGCATTGGTAAAAGCACTATGATGAAAAGTGTGATATGTTTTCAGGTATCTCCTATACTAATAGAGCCACATGCTCACCGGTTTGCCACATGATGTAGGCCTATGGACTGAACAAGAAACCACCAAAAATTTTAACCAGTCATCGTTCTCACAACACTGAGGACCAGTCATTCGAAATGACTTCTCCATGCATTTTATGCATTGGTAAAAGCACTATGATGAAAAGTGTGATATGTTTTCAGGTATCTCCTATACTAATAGAGCCACATGCTCACCGGTTTGCCACATGATGTAGGCCTATGGACTGAACAAGAAACCACCAAAAATTTTAACCAGTCATCGTTCTCACAACACTGAGGACCAGTCATTCGAAATGACTTCTCCATGCATTTTATGCATTGGTAAAAGCACTATGATGAAAAGTGTGATATGTTTTCAGGTATCTCCTATACTAATAGAGCCACATGCTCACCGGTTTGCCACATGATGTAGGCCTATGGACTGAACAAGAAACCACCAAAAATTTTAACCAGTCATCGTTCTCACAACACTGAGGACCAGTCATTCGAAAAGACTTCTCCATGCATTTTATGCATTGGTAAAAGCACTATGATGAAAAGTGTGATATCTTTTCAGGTATCTCCTATACTAATAGAGCCACATGCTCACCGGTTTGCCACATGATGTAGGCCTATGGACTGAACAAGAAACCACCAAAAATTTTAACCAGTCATCGTTCTCACAACACTGAGGACCAGTCATTCGAAATGACTTCTCCATGCATTTTATGCATTGGTAAAAGCACTATGATGAAAAGTGTGATATGTTTTCAGGTATCTCCTATACTAATAGAGCCACATGCTCACCGGTTTGCCACATAATGTAGGCCTATGGACTGAACAAGAAACCACCAAAAATTTTAACCAGTCATCGTTCTCACAACACTGAGGACCAGTCATTCGAAATGACTTCTCCATGCATTTTATGCATTGGTAAAAGCACTATGATGAAAAGTGTGATATGTTTTCAGGTATCTCCTATACTAATAGAGCCACATGCTTACCGGTTTGCCACATGATGTAGGCCTATGGACTGAACAAGAAACCACCAAAAATTTTAACCAGTCATCGTTCTCACAACACTGAGGACCAGTCATTCGAAATGACTTCTCCATGCATTTTATGCATTGGTAAAAGCACTATGATGAAAAGTGTGATATGTTTTCAGGTATCTCCTATACTAATAGAGCCACATGCTCACCGGTTTGCCACATGATGTAGGCCTATGGACTAAACAAGAAACCACCAAAAATTTTAACCAGTCATCGTTCTCACAACACTGAGGACCAGTCATTCGAAATGACTTCTCCATGCATTTTATGCATTGGTAAAAGCACTATGATGAAAAGTGTGATATGTTTTCAGGTATCTCCTATACTAATAGAGCCACATGCTCACCGGTTTGCCACATGATGTAGGCCTATGGACTGAACAAGAAACCACCAAAAATTTTAACCAGTCATCGTTCTCACAACACTGAGGACCAGTCATTCGAAATGACTTCTCCATGCATTTTATGCATTGGTAAAAGCACTATGATGAAAAGTGTGATATGTTTTCAGGTATCTCCTATACTAATAGAGCCACATGCTCACCGGTTTGCCACATGATGTAGGCCTATGGACTTGATCAAGAAACCTCCAAAAATTTTAACCAGTCATCGTTCTCACAACACTGAGGACCAGTCATTCGAAATGACTTCTCCATGCATTTTATGCATTGGTAAAAGCACTATGATGAAAAGTGTGATATGTTTTCAGGTATCTCCTATACTAATAGAGCCACATGCTCAACGGTTTGCCACATGATGTAGGCCTATGGACTGAACAAGAAACCACCAAAAATTTTAACCAGTCATCGTTCTCACAACACTGAGGACCAGTCATTCGAAATGACTTCTCCATGCATTTTATGCATTGGTAAAAGCACTATGATGAAAAGTGTGATATGTTTTCAGGTATCTCCTATACTAATAGAGCCACATGCTCACCGGTTTGCCACATGATGTAGGCCTATGGACTGAACAAGAAACCACCAAAAATTTTAACCAGTCATTGTTCTCACAACACTGAGGACCAGTCATTCGAAATGACTTCTCCATGCATTTTATGCATTGGTAAAAGCACTATGATGTGATATGTTTTCAGGTATCTCCTATACTAATAGAGCCACATGCTCACCGGTTTGCCACATGATGTAGGCCTATGGACTGAACAAGAAACCACCAAAAATTTTAACCAGTCATCGTTCTCACAACACTGAGGACCAGTCATTCGAAATGACTTCTCCATGCATTTTATGCATTGGTAAAAGCACTATGATGAAAAGTGTGATATGTTTTCAGGTATCTCCTATACTAATAGAGCCACATGCTCACTGGTTTGCCACATGATGTAGGCCTATGGACTGCACAAGAAACCACCAAAAATATTAACCAGTCATCGTTCTCACAACACTGAGGACCAGTCATTCGAAATGACTTCTCCATGCTTTTTATGCATTGGTAAAAGCACTATGATGAAAAGTGTGATATGTTTTCAGGTATCTCCTATACTAATAGAGCCACATGCTCACCGGTTTGCCACATGATGTAGGCCTATGGACTGAACAAGAAACCACCAAAAATTTTAACCAGTCATCGTTCTCACAACATTGAGGACCAGTCATTCGAAATGACTTCTCCATGCATTTTATGCATTGGTAAAAGCACTATGATGAAAAGTGTGATATGTTTTCAGGTATCTCCTATACTAATAGAGCCACATGCTCACCGGTTTGCCACATGATGTAGGCCTATGGACTGAACAAGAAACCACCAAAAATTTTAACCAGTCATTGTTCTCACAACACTGAGGACCAGTCATTCGAAATGACTTCTCCATGCATTTTATGCATTGGTAAAAGCACTATGATGTGATATGTTTTCAGGTATCTCCTATACTAATAGAGCCACATGCTCACCGGTTTGCCACATGATGTAGGCCTATGGACTGAACAAGAAACCACCAAAAATTTTAACCAGTCATCGTTCTCACAACACTGAGGACCAGTCATTCGAAATGACTTCTCCATGCATTTTATGCATTGGTAAAAGCACTATGATGAAAAGTGTGATATGTTTTCAGGTATCTCCTATACTAATAGAGCCACATGCTCACCGGTTTGCCACATGATGTAGGCCTATGGACTGAACAAGAAACCACCAAAAATTTTAACCAGTCATCGTTCTCACAACACTGAGGACCAGTCATTCGAAATGACTTCTCCATGCATTTTATGCATTGGTAAAAGCACTATGATGAAAAGTGTGATGTTTTCAGGTATCTCCTATACTAATAGAGCCACATGCTCACCGGTTTGCCACATGATGTAGGCCTATGGACTGAACAAGAAACCACCAAAAATTTTAACCAGTCATCGTTCTCACAACACTGAGGACCAGTCATTCGAAATGACTTCTCCATGCATTTTATGCATTGGTAAAAGCACTATGATGAAAAGTGTGATATGTTTTCAGGTATCTCCTATACTAGTAGAGCCACATGCTCACCGGTTTGCCACATGATGTAGGCCTATGGACTGAACAAGAAACCACCAAAAACTTTAACCAGTCATCGTTCTCACAACACTGAAGACCAGTCATTCGAAATGACTTCTCCATGCATTTTATGCATTGGTAAAAACACTATGATGAAAAGTGTGATATGTTTTCAGGTATCTCCTATACTAATAGAGCCACATGCTCACCGGTTTGCCACATGATGTAGGCCTATGGACTGAACAAGAAACCACCAAAAATTTTAACAAGTCATCGTTCTCACAACACTGAGGACCAGTCATTCGAAATGACTTCTCCATGCATTTTATGCATTGGTAAAAGCACTATGATGAAAAGTGTGATATGTTTTCAGGTATCTCCTATACTAATAGAGCCACATGCTCACCGGTTTGCCACATGATGTAGGCCTATGGACTGAACAAGAAACCACCAAAAATTTTAACCAGTCATCGTTCTCACAACACTGAGGACCAGTCATTCGAAATGACTTCTCCATGCATTTTATGCATTGGTAAAAGCACTATGATGAAAAGTGTGATATGTTTTCAGGTATCTCCTATACTAATAGAGCCACATGCTCACCGGTTTGCCACATGATGTAGGCCTATGGACTGAACAAGAAACCACCAAAAATTTTAACCAGTCATCGTTCTCACAACACTGAGGACCAGTCATTCGAAATGACTTCTCCATGCATTTTATGCATTGGTAAAAGCACTATGATGAAAAGTGTGATATGTTTTCAGGTATCTCCTATACTAATAGAGCCACATGCTCACCGGTTTGCCACATGATGTAGGCCTATGGACTTGATCAAGAAACCTCCAAAAATTTTAACCAGTCATCGTTCTCACAACACTGAGGACCAGTCATTCGAAATGACTTCTCCATGCATTTTATGCATTGGTAAAAGCACTATGATGAAAAGTGTGATATGTTTTCAGGTATCTCCTATACTAATAGAGCCACATGCTCAACGGTTTGCCACATGTTGTAGGCCTATGGACTGAACAAGAAACCACCAAAAATTTTAACCAGTCATCGTTCTCACAACACTGAGGACCAGTCATTCGAAATGACTTCTCCATGCATTTTATGCATTGGCAAAAGCACTATGATGAAAAGTGTGATATGTTTTCAGGTATCTCCTATACTAATAGAGCCACATGCTCACCGGTTTGCCACATGATGTAGGCCTATGGACTGAACAAGAAACCACCAAAAATTTTAACCAGTCATTGTTCTCACAACACTGAGGACCAGTCATTCGAAATGACTTCTCCATGCATTTTATGCATTGGTAAAAGCACTATGATGTGATATGTTTTCAGGTATCTCCTATACTAATAGAGCCACATGCTCACCGGTTTGCCACATGATGTAGGCCTATGGACTGAACAAGAAACCACCAAAAATTTTAACCAGTCATCGTTCTCACAACACTGAGGACCAGTCATTCGAAATGACTTCTCCATGCATTTTATGCATTGGTAAAAGCACTATGATGAAAAGTGTGATATGTTTTCAGGTATCTCCTATACTAATAGAGCCACATGCTCACTGGTTTGCCACATGATGTAGGCCTATGGACTGCACAAGAAACCACCAAAATATTAACCAGTCATCGTTCTCACAACACTGAGGACCAGTCATTCGAAATGACTTCTCCATGCTTTTTATGCATTGGTAAAAGCACTATGATGAAAAGTGTGATATGTTTTCAGGTATCTCCTATACTAATAGAGCCACATGCTCACCGGTTTGCCACATGATGTAGGCCTATGGACTGAACAAGAAACCACCAAAAATTTTAACCAGTCATCGTTCTCACAACACTGAGGACCAGTCATTCGAAATGACTTCTCCATGCATTTTATGCATTGGTAAAAGCACTATGATGAAAAGTGTGATATGTTTTCATGTATCTCCTATACTAATAGAGCCACATGCTCACCGGTTTGCCACATGATGTAGGCCTATGGACTGAACAAGAAACCACCAAAAATTTTAACCAGTCATCGTTCTCACAACATTGAGGACCAGTCATTCGAAATGACTTCTCCATGCATTTTATGCATTGGTAAAAGCACTATGATGAAAAGTGTGATATGTTTTCAGGTATCTCCTATACTAATAGAGCCACATGCTCACCGGTTTGCCACATGATGTAGGCCTATGGACTGAACAAGAAACCACCAAAAATTTTAACCAGTCATTGTTCTCACAACACTGAGGACCAGTCATTCGAAATGACTTCTCCATGCATTTTATGCATTGGTAAAAGCACTATGATGTGATATGTTTTCAGGTATCTCCTATACTAATAGAGCCACATGCTCACCGGTTTGCCACATGATGTAGGCCTATGGACTGAACAAGAAACCACCAAAAATTTTAACCAGTCATCGTTCTCACAACACTGAGGACCAGTCATTCGAAATGACTTCTCCATGCATTTTATGCATTGGTAAAAGCACTATGATGAAAAGTGTGATATGTTTTCAGGTATCTCCTATACTAATAGAGCCACATGCTCACCGGTTTGCCACATGATGTAGGCCTATGGACTGAACAAGAAACCACCAAAAATTTTAACCAGTCATCGTTCTCACAACACTGAGGACCAGTCATTCGAAATGACTTCTCCATGCATTTTATGCATTGGTAAAAGCACTATGATGAAAAGTGTGATGTTTTCAGGTATCTCCTATACTAATAGAGCCACATGCTCACCGGTTTGCCACATGATGTAGGCCTATGGACTGAACAAGAAACCACCAAAAATTTTAACCAGTCATCGTTCTCACAACACTGAGGACCAGTCATTCGAAATGACTTCTCCATGCATTTTATGCATTGGTAAAAGCACTATGATGAAAAGTGTGATATGTTTTCAGGTATCTCCTATACTAATAGAGCCACATGCTCACCGGTTTGCCACATGATGTAGGCCTATGGACTGAACAAGAAACCACCAAAAACTTTAACCAGTCATCGTTCTCACAACACTGAAGACCAGTCATTCGAAATGACTTCTCCATGCATTTTATGCATTGGTAAAAGCACTATGATGAAAAGTGTGATATGTTTTCAGGTATCTCCTATACTAATAGAGCCACATGCTCACCGGTTTGCCACATGATGTAGGCCTATGGACTGAACAAGAAACCACCAAAAATTTTAACCAGTCATCGTTCTCACAACACTGAGGACCAGTCATTCGAAATGACTTCTCCATGCATTTTATGCATTGGTACAAGCACTATGATGAAAAGTGTGATATGTTTTCAGGTATCTCCTATACTAATAGAGCCACATGCTCACCGGTTTGCCACATGATGTAGGCCTATGGACTGAACAAGAAACCACCAAAAATTTTAACCAGTCATCATTCTCACAACACTGAGGACCAGTCATTCGAAATGACTTCTCCATGCATTTTATGCATTGGTAAAAGCACTATGATGAAAAGTGTGATATGTTTTCAGGTATCTCCTATACTAATAGAGCCACATGCTCACCGGTTTGCCACATGATGTAGGCCTATGGACTGAACAAGAAACCACCAAAAATTTTAACCAGTCATCGTTCTCACAACACTGAGGACCAGTCATTCGAAATGACTTCTCCATGCATTTTATGCATTGGTAAAAGCACTATGATGAAAAGTGTGATATGTTTTCAGGTATCTCCTATACTAATAGAGCCACATGCTCACCGGTTTGCCACATGATGTAGGCCTATGGACTTGATCAAGAAACCTCCAAAAATTTTAACCAGTCATCGTTCTCACAACACTGAGGACCAGTCATTCGAAATGACTTCTCCATGCATTTTATGCATTGGTAAAAGCACTATGATGAAAAGTGTGATATGTTTTCAGGTATCTCCTATACTAATAGAGCCACATGCTCAACGGTTTGCCACATGATGTAGGCCTATGGACTGAACAAGAAACCACCAAAAATTTTAACCAGTCATCGTTCTCACAACACTGAGGACCAGTCATTCGAAATGACTTCTCCATGCATTTTATGCATTGGTAAAAGCACTATGATGAAAAGTGTGATATGTTTTCAGGTATCTCCTATACTAATAGAGCCACATGCTCACCGGTTTGCCACATGATGTAGGCCTATGGACTGAACAAGAAACCACCAAAAATTTTAACCAGTCATTGTTCTCACAACACTGAGGACCAGTCATTCGAAATGACTTCTCCATGCATTTTATGCATTGGTAAAAGCACTATGATGTGATATGTTTTCAGGTATCTCCTATACTAATAGAGCCACATGCTCACCGGTTTGCCACATGATGTAGGCCTATGGACTGAACAAGAAACCACCAAAAATTTTAACCAGTCATCGTTCTCACAACACTGAGGACCAGTCATTCGAAATGACTTCTCCATGCATTTTATGCATTGGTAAAAGCACTATGATGAAAAGTGTGATATGTTTTCAGGTATCTCCTATACTAATAGAGCCACATGCTCACCGGTTTGCCACATGATGTAGGCCTATGGACTGCACAAGAAACCACCAAAAATATTAACCAGTCATCGTTCTCACAACACTGAGGACCAGTCATTCGAAATGACTTCTCCATGCTTTTTATGCATTGGTAAAAGCACTATGATGAAAAGTGTGATATGTTTTCAGGTATCTCCTATACTAATAGAGCCACATGCTCACCGGTTTGCCACATGATGTAGGCCTATGGACTGAACAAGAAACCACCAAAAATTTTAACCAGTCATCGTTCTCACAACACTGAGGACCAGTCATTCGAAATGACTTCTCCATGCATTTTATGCATTGGTAAAAGCACTATGATGAAAAGTGTGATATGTTTTCAGGTATCTCCTATACTAATAGAGCCACATGCTCACCGGTTTGCCACATGATGTAGGCCTATGGACTGAACAAGAAACCACCAAAAACTTTAACCAGTCATCGTTCTCACAACACTGAAGACCAGTCATTCGAAATGACTTCTCCATGCATTTTATGCATTGGTAAAAGCACTATGATGAAAAGTGTGATATGTTTTCAGGTATCTCCTATACTAATAGAGCCACATGCTCACCGGTTTGCCACATGATGTAGGCCTATGGACTGAACAAGAAACCACCAAAAATTTTAACCAGTCATCGTTCTCACAACACTGAGGACCAGTCATTCGAAATGACTTCTCCATGCATTTTATGCATTGGTACAAGCACTATGATGAAAAGTGTGATATGTTTTCAGGTATCTCCTATACTAATAGAGCCACATGCTCACCGGTTTGCCACATGATGTAGGCCTATGGACTGAACAAGAAACCACCAAAAATTTTAACCAGTCATCGTTCTCACAACACTGAGGACCAGTCATTCGAAATGACTTCTCCATGCATTTTATGCATTGGTAAAAGCACTATGATGAAAAGTGTGATATGTTTTCAGGTATCTCCTATACTAATAGAGCCACATGCTCACCGGTTTGCCACATGATGTAGGCCTATGGACTGAACAAGAAACCACCAAAAATTTTAACCAGTCATCGTTCTCACAACACTGAGGACCAGTCATTCGAAATGACTTCTCCATGCATTTTATGCATTGGTAAAAGCACTATGATGAAAAGTGTGATATGTTTTCAGGTATCTCCTATACTAATAGAGCCACATGCTCACCGGTTTGCCACATGATGTAGGCCTATGGACTTGATCAAGAAACCTCCAAAAATTTTAACCAGTCATCGTTCTCACAACACTGAGGACCAGTCATTCGAAATGACTTCTCCATGCATTTTATGCATTGGTAAAAGCACTATGATGAAAAGTGTGATATGTTTTCAGGTATCTCCTATACTAATAGAGCCACATGCTCAACGGTTTGCCACATGATGTAGGCCTATGGACTGAACAAGAAACCACCAAAACTTTTAACCAGTCATCGTTCTCACAACACTGAGGACCAGTCATTCGAAATGACTTCTCCATGCATTTTATGCATTGGTAAAAGCACTATGATGAAAAGTGTGATATGTTTTCAGGTATCTCCTATACTAATAGAGCCACATGCTCGCCGGTTTGCCACATGATGTAGGCCTATGGACTGAACAAGAAACCACCAAAAATTTTAACCAGTCATCGTTCTCACAACACTGAGGACCAGTCATTCGAAATGACTTCTCCATGCATTTTATGCATTGGTAAAAGCACTATGATGAAAAGTGTGATATGTTTTCAGGTATCTCCTATACTAATAGAGCCACATGCTCACCGGTTTGCCACATGATGTAGGCCTATGGACTGCACAAGAAACCACCAAAAATATTAACCAGTCATCGTTCTCACAACACTGAGGACCAGTCATTCGAAATGACTTCTCCATGCTTTTTATGCATTGGTAAAAGCACTATGATGAAAAGTGTGATATGTTTTCAGGTATCTCCTATACTAATAGAGCCACATGCTCACCGGTTTGCCACATGATGTAGGCCTATGGACTGAACAAGAAACCACCAAAAATTTTAACCAGTCATCGTTCTCACAACACTGAGGACCAGTCATTCGAAATGACTTCTCCATGCATTTTATGCATTGGTAAAAGCACTATGATGAAAAGTGTGATATGTTTTCATGTATCTCCTATACTAATAGAGCCACATGCTCACCGGTTTGCCACATGATGTAGGCCTATGGACTGAACAAGAAACCACCAAAAATTTTAACCAGTCATCGTTCTCACAACATTGAGGACCAGTCATTCGAAATGACTTCTCCATGCATTTTATGCATTGGTAAAAGCACTATGATGAAAAGTGTGATATGTTTTCAGGTATCTCCTATACTAATAGAGCCACTTGCTCACCGGTTTGCCACATGATGTAGGCCTATGGACTGAACAAGAAACCACCAAAAATTTTAACCAGTCATTGTTCTCACAACACTGAGGACCAGTCATTCGAAATGACTTCTCCATGCATTTTATGCATTGGTAAAAGCACTATGATGTGATATGTTTTCAGGTATCTCCTATACTAATAGAGCCACATGCTCACCGGTTTGCCACATGATGTAGGCCTATGGACTGAACAAGAAACCACCAAAAATTTTAACCAGTCATCATTCTCACAACACTGAGGACCAGTCATTCGAAATGACTTCTCCATGCATTTTATGCATTGGTAAAAGCACTATGATGAAAAGTGTGATATGTTTTCATGTATCTCCTATACTAATAGAGCCACATGCTCACCGGTTTGCCACATGATGTAGGCCTATGGACTGAACAAGAAACCACCAAAAATTTTAACCAGTCATCGTTCTCACAACATTGAGGACCAGTCATTCGAAATGACTTCTCCATGCATTTTATGCATTGGTAAAAGCACTATGATGAAAAGTGTGATATGTTTTCAGGTATCTCCTATACTAATAGAGCCACTTGCTCACCGGTTTGCCATATGATGTAGGCCTATGGACTGAACAAGAAACCACCAAAAATTTTAACCAGTCATTGTTCTCACAACACTGAGGACCAGTCATTCGAAATGACTTCTCCATGCATTTTATGCATTGGTAAAAGCACTATGATGTGATATGTTTTCAGGTATCTCCTATACTAATAGAGCCACATGCTCACCGGTTTGCCACATGATGTAGGCCTATGGACTGAACAAGAAACCACCAAAAATTTTAACCAGTCATCGTTCTCACAACACTGAGGACCAGTCATTCGAAATGACTTCTCCATGCATTTTATGCATTGGTAAAAGCACTATGATGAAAAGTGTGATATGTTTTCAGGTATCTCCTATACTAATAGAGCCACATGCTCACCGGTTTGCCACATGATGTAGGCCTATGGACTGAACAAGAAACCACCAAAAATTTTAACCAGTCATCGTTCTCACAACACTGAGGACCAGTCATTCGAAATGACTTCTCCATGCATTTTATGCATTGGTAAAAGCACTATGATGAAAAGTGTGATGTTTTCAGGTATCTCCTATACTAATAGAGCCACATGCTCACCGGTTTGCCACATGATGTAGGCCTATGGACTGAACAAGAAACCACCAAAAATTTTAACCAGTCATCGTTCTCACAACACTGAGGACCAGTCATTCGAAATGACTTCTCCATGCATTTTATGCATTGGTAAAAGCACTATGATGAAAAGTGTGATATGTTTTCAGGTATCTCCTATACTAATAGAGCCACATGCTCACCGGTTTGCCACATGATGTAGGCCTATGGACTGAACAAGAAACCACCAAAAACTTTAACCAGTCATCGTTCTCACAACACTGAAGACCAGTCATTCGAAATGACTTCTCCATGCATTTTATGCATTGGTAAAAGCACTATGATGAAAAGTGTGATATGTTTTCAGGTATCTCCTATACTAATAGAGCCACATGCTCACCGGTTTGCCACATGATGTAGGCCTATGGACTGAACAAGAAACCACCAAAAATTTTAACCAGTCATCGTTCTCACAACACTGAGGACCAGTCATTCGAAATGACTTCTCCATGCATTTTATGCATTGGTAAAAGCACTATGATGAAAAGTGTGATATGTTTTCAGGTATCTCCTATACTAATAGAGCCACATGCTCACCGGTTTGCCACATGATGTAGGCCTATGGACTGAACAAGAAACCACCAAAAATTTTAACCAGTCATCGTTCTCACAACACTGAGGACCAGTCATTCGAAATGACTTCTCCATGCATTTTATGCATTGGTAAAAGCACTATGATGAAAAGTGTGATATGTTTTCAGGTATCTCCTATACTAATAGAGCCACATGCTCACCGGTTTGCCACATGATGTAGGCCTATGGACTGAACAAGAAACCACCAAAAATTTTAACCAGTCATCGTTCTCACAACACTGAGGACCAGTCATTCGAAATGACTTCTCCATGCATTTTATGCATTGGTAAAAGCACTATGATGAAAAGTGTGATATGTTTTCAGGTATCTCCTATACTAATAGAGCCACATGCTCACCGGTTTGCCACATGATGTAGGCCTATGGACTGAACAAGAAACCACCAAAAATTTTAACCAGTCATCGTTCTCACAACACTGAGGACCAGTCATTCGAAATGACTTCTCCATGCATTTTATGCATTGGTAAAAGCACTATGATGAAAAGTGTGATATGTTTTCAGGTATCTCCTATACTAATAGAGCCACATGCTCACCGGTTTGCCACATGATGTAGGCCTATGGACTGAACAAGAAACCACCAAAAATTTTAACCAGTCATCGTTCTCACAACACTGAGGACCAGTCATTCGAAATGACTTCTCCATGCATTTTATGCATTGGTAAAAGCACTATGATGAAAAGTGTGATATGTTTTCAGGTATCTCCTATACTAATAGAGCCACATGCTCACCGGTTTGCCACATGATGTAGGCCTATGGACTGAACAAGAAACCACCAAAAATTTTAACCAGTCATCGTTCTCACAACACTGAGGACCAGTCATTCGAAATGACTTCTCCATGCATTTTATGCATTGGTAAAAGCACTATGATGAAAAGTGTGATATGTTTTCAGGTATCTCCTATACTAATAGAGCCACATGCTCACCGGTTTGCCACATGATGTAGGCCTATGGACTGAACAAGAAACCACCAAAAATTTTAACCAGTCATCGTTCTCACAACACTGAGGACCAGTCATTCGAAATGACTTCTCCATGCATTTTATGCATTGGTAAAAGCACTATGATGAAAAGTGTGATATGTTTTCAGGTATCTCCTATACTAATAGAGCCACATGCTCACCGGTTTGCCACATGATGTAGGCCTATGGACTGAACAAGAAACCACCAAAAATTTTAACCAGTCATCGTTCTCACAACACTGAGGACCAGTCATTCGAAATGACTTCTCCATGCATTTTATGCATTGGTAAAAGCACTATGATGAAAAGTGTGATATGTTTTCAGGTATCTCCTATACTAATAGAGCCACATGCTCACCGGTTTGCCACATGATGTAGGCCTATGGACTGAACAAGAAACCACCAAAAATTTTAACCAGTCATCGTTCTCACAACACTGAGGACCAGTCATTCGAAATGACTTCTCCATGCATTTTATGCATTGGTAAAAGCACTATGATGAAAAGTGTGATATGTTTTCAGGTATCTCCTATACTAATAGAGCCACATGCTCACCGGTTTGCCACATGATGTAGGCCTATGGACTGAACAAGAAACCACCAAAAATTTTAACCAGTCATCGTTCTCACAACACTGAGGACCAGTCATTCGAAATGACTTCTCCATGCATTTTATGCATTGGTAAAAGCACTATGATGAAAAGTGTGATATGTTTTCAGGTATCTCCTATACTAATAGAGCCACATGCTCACCGGTTTGCCACATGATGTAGGCCTATGGACTGAACAAGAAACCACCAAAAATTTTAACCAGTCATCGTTCTCACAACACTGAGGACCAGTCATTCGAAATGACTTCTCCATGCATTTTATGCATTGGTAAAAGCACTATGATGAAAAGTGTGATATGTTTTCAGGTATCTCCTATACTAATAGAGCCACATGCTCACCGGTTTGCCACATGATGTAGGCCTATGGACTGAACAAGAAACCACCAAAAATTTTAACCAGTCATCGTTCTCACAACACTGAGGACCAGTCATTCGAAATGACTTCTCCATGCATTTTATGCATTGGTAAAAGCACTATGATGAAAAGTGTGATATGTTTTCAGGTATCTCCTATACTAATAGAGCCACATGCTCACCGGTTTGCCACATGATGTAGGCCTATGGACTGAACAAGAAACCACCAAAAATTTTAACCAGTCATCGTTCTCACAACACTGAGGACCAGTCATTCGAAATGACTTCTCCATGCATTTTATGCATTGGTAAAAGCACTATGATGAAAAGTGTGATATGTTTTCAGGTATCTCCTATACTAATAGAGCCACATGCTCACCGGTTTGCCACATGATGTAGGCCTATGGACTGAACAAGAAACCACCAAAAATTTTAACCAGTCATCGTTCTCACAACACTGAGGACCAGTCATTCGAAATGACTTCTCCATGCATTTTATGCATTGGTAAAAGCACTATGATGAAAAGTGTGATATGTTTTCAGGTATCTCCTATACTAATAGAGCCACATGCTCACCGGTTTGCCACATGATGTAGGCCTATGGACTGAACAAGAAACCACCAAAAATTTTAACCAGTCATCGTTCTCACAACACTGAGGACCAGTCATTCGAAATGACTTCTCCATGCATTTTATGCATTGGTAAAAGCACTATGATGAAAAGTGTGATATGTTTTCAGGTATCTCCTATACTAATAGAGCCACATGCTCACCGGTTTGCCACATGATGTAGGCCTATGGACTGAACAAGAAACCACCAAAAATTTTAACCAGTCATCGTTCTCACAACACTGAGGACCAGTCATTCGAAATGACTTCTCCATGCATTTTATGCATTGGTAAAAGCACTATGATGAAAAGTGTGATATGTTTTCAGGTATCTCCTATACTAATAGAGCCACATGCTCACCGGTTTGCCACATGATGTAGGCCTATGGACTTGAACAAGAAACCACCAAAAATTTTAACCAGTCATCGTTCTCACAACACTGAGGACCAGTCATTCGAAATGACTTCTCCATGCATTTTATGCATTGGTAAAAGCACTATGATGTGATATGTTTTCAGGTATCTCCTATACTAATAGAGCCACATGCTCACCGGTTTGCCACATGATGTAGGCCTATGGACTGAACAAGAAACCACCAAAAATTTTAACCAGTCATCGTTCTCACAACACTGAGGACCAGTCATTCGAAATGACTTCTCCATGCATTTTATGCATTGGTAAAAGCACTATGATGAAAAGTGTGATATGTTTTCAGGTATCTCCTATACTAATAGAGCCACATGCTCACCGGTTTGCCACATGATGTAGGCCTATGGACTTGAACAAGAAACCACCAAAAATTTTAACCAGTCATCGTTCTCACAACACTGAGGACCAGTCATTCGAAATGACTTCTCCATGCATTTTATGCATTGGTAAAAGCACTATGATGTGATATGTTTTCAGGTATCTCCTATACTAATAGAGCCACATGCTCACCGGTTTGCCACATGATGTAGGCCTATGGACTGAACAAGAAACCACCAAAAATTTTAACCAGTCATCGTTCTCACAACACTGAGGACCAGTCATTCGAAATGACTTCTCCATGCATTTTATGCATTGGTAAAAGCACTATGATGAAAAGTGTGATATGTTTTCAGGTATCTCCTATACTAATAGAGCCACATGCTCACCGGTTTGCCACATGATGTAGGCCTATGGACTGAACAAGAAACCACCAAAAATTTTAACCAGTCATCGTTCTCACAACACTGAGGACCAGTCATTCGAAATGACTTCTCCATGCATTTTATGCATTGGTAAAAGCACTATGATGAAAAGTGTGATATGTTTTCAGGTATCTCCTATACTAATAGAGCCACATGCTCACCGGTTTGCCACATGATGTAGGCCTATGGACTGAACAAGAAACCACCAAAAATTTTAACCAGTCATCGTTCTCACAACACTGAGGACCAGTCATTCGAAATGACTTCTCCATGCATTTTATGCATTGGTAAAAGCACTATGATGAAAAGTGTGATATGTTTTCAGGTATCTCCTATACTAATAGAGCCACATGCTCACCGGTTTGCCACATGATGTAGGCCTATGGACTGAACAAGAAACCACCAAAAATTTTAACCAGTCATCGTTCTCACAACACTGAGGACCAGTCATTCGAAATGACTTCTCCATGCATTTTATGCATTGGTAAAAGCACTATGATGAAAAGTGTGATATGTTTTCAGGTATCTCCTATACTAATAGAGCCACATGCTCACCGGTTTGCCACATGATGTAGGCCTATGGACTGAACAAGAAACCACCAAAAATTTTAACCAGTCATCGTTCTCACAACACTGAGGACCAGTCATTCGAAATGACTTCTCCATGCATTTTATGCATTGGTAAAAGCACTATGATGAAAAGTGTGATATGTTTTCAGGTATCTCCTATACTAATAGAGCCACATGCTCACCGGTTTGCCACATGATGTAGGCCTATGGACTGAACAAGAAACCACCAAAAATTTTAACCAGTCATCGTTCTCACAACACTGACGACCAGTCATTCGAAATGACTTCTCCATGCATTTTATGCATTGGTAAAAGCACTATGATGAAAAGTGTGATATGTTTTCAGGTATCTCCTATACTAATAGAGCCACATGCTCACCGGTTTGCCACATGATGTAGGCCTATGGACTGAACAAGAAACCACCAAAAATTTTAACCAGTCATCGTTCTCACAACACTGAGGACCAGTCATTCGAAATGACTTCTCCATGCATTTTATGCATTGGTAAAAGCACTATGATGAAAAGTGTGATATGTTTTCAGGTATCTCCTATACTAATAGAGCCACATGCTCACCGGTTTGCCACATGATGTAGGCCTATGGACTTGAACAAGAAACCACCAAAAATTTTAACCAGTCATCGTTCTCACAACACTGAGGACCAGTCATTCGAAATGACTTCTCCATGCATTTTATGCATTGGTAAAAGCACTATGATGTGATATGTTTTCAGGTATCTCCTATACTAATAGAGCCACATGCTCACCGGTTTGCCACATGATGTAGGCCTATGGACTGAACAAGAAACCACCAAAAATTTTAACCAGTCATCGTTCTCACAACACTGAAGACCAGTCATTCGAAATGACTTCTCCATGCATTTTATGCATTGGTAAAAGCACTATGATGAAAAGTGTGATATGTTTTCAGGTATCTCCTATACTAATAGAGCCACATGCTCACCGGTTTGCCACATGATGTAGGCCTATGGACTTGAACAAGAAACCACCAAAAATTTTAACCAGTCATCGTTCTCACAACACTGAGGACCAGTCATTCGAAATGACTTCTCCATGCATTTTATGCATTGGTAAAAGCACTATGATGTGATATGTTTTCAGGTATCTCCTATACTAATAGAGCCACATGCTCACCGGTTTGCCACATGATGTAGGCCTATGGACTGAACAAGAAACCACCAAAAATTTTAACCAGTCATCGTTCTCACAACACTGAGGACCAGTCATTCGAAATGACTTCTCCATGCATTTTATGCATTGGTAAAAGCACTATGATGAAAAGTGTGATATGTTTTCAGGTATCTCCTATACTAATAGAGCCACATGCTCACCGGTTTGCCACATGATGTAGGCCTATGGACTGAACAAGAAACCACCAAAAATTTTAACCAGTCATCGTTCTCACAACACTGAGGACCAGTCATTCGAAATGACTTCTCCATGCATTTTATGCATTGGTAAAAGCACTATGATGTGATATGTTTTCAGGTATCTCCTATACTAATAGAGCCACATGCTCACCGGTTTGCCACATGATGTAGGCCTATGGACTGAACAAGAAACCACCAAAAATTTTAACCAGTCATCGTTCTCACAACACTGAGGACCAGTCATTCGAAATGACTTCTCCATGCATTTTATGCATTGGTAAAAGCACTATGATGAAAAGTGTGATATGTTTTCAGGTATCTCCTATACTAATAGAGCCACATGCTCACCGGTTTGCCACATGATGTAGGCCTATGGACTGAACAAGAAACCACCAAAAATTTTAACCAGTCATCGTTCTCACAACACTGAGGACCAGTCATTCGAAATGACTTCTCCATGCATTTTATGCATTGGTAAAAGCACTATGATGAAAAGTGTGATGTTTTCAGGTATCTCCTATACTAATAGAGCCACATGCTCACCGGTTTGCCACATGATGTAGGCCTATGGACTGAACAAGAAACCACCAAAAATTTTAACCAGTCATCGTTCTCACAACACTGAGGACCAGTCATTCGAAATAACTTCTCCATGCATTTTATGCATTGGTAAAAGCACTATGATGAAAAGTGTGATATGTTTTCAGGTATCTCCTATACTAATAGAGCCACATGCTCACCGGTTTGCCACATGATGTAGGCCTATGGACTGAACAAGAAACCACCAAAAATTTTAACCAGTCATCGTTCTCACAACACTGAGGACCAGTCATTCGAAATGACTTCTCCATGCATTTTATGCATTGGTAAAAGCACTATGATGAAAAGTGTGATATGTTTTCAGGTATCTCCTATACTAATAGAGCCACATGCTCACCGGTTTGCCACATGATGTAGGCCTATGGACTGAACAAGAAACCACCAAAAATTTTAACCAGTCATCGTTCTCACAACACTGAGGACCAGTCATTCGAAATGACTTCTCCATGCATTTTATGCATTGGTAAAAGCACTATGATGAAAAGTGTGATATGTTTTCAGGTATCTCCTATACTAATAGAGCCACATGCTCACCGGTTTGCCACATGATGTAGGCCTATGGACTGAACAAGAAACCACCAAAAATTTTAACCAGTCATCGTTCTCACAACACTGAGGACCAGTCATTCGAAATGACTTCTTCATGCATTTTATGCATTGGTAAAAGCACTATGATGAAAAGTGTGATATGTTTTCAGGTATCTCCTATACTAATAGAGCCACATGCTCACCGGTTTGCCACATGATGTAGGCCTATGGACTGAACAAGAAACCACCAAAAATTTTAACCAGTCATCGTTCTCACAACACTGAGGACCAGTCATTCGAAATGACTTCTCCATGCATTTTATGCATTGGTAAAAGCACTATGATGAAAAGTGTGATATGTTTTCAGGTATCTCCTATACTAATAGAGCCACATGCTCACTGGTTTGCCACATGATGTAGGCCTATGGACTGAACAAGAAACCACCAAAAATTTTAACCAGTCATCGTTCTCACAACACTGAGGACCAGTCATTCGAAATGACTTCTCCATGCATTTTATGCATTGGTAAAAGCACTATGATGAAAAGTGTGATATGTTTTCAGGTATCTCCTATACTAATAGAGCCACATGCTCACCGGTTTGCCACATGATGTAGGCCTATGGACTGAACAAGAAACCACCAAAAATTTTAACCAGTCATCGTTCTCACAACACTGAGGACCAGTCATTCGAAATAACTTCTCCATGCATTTTATGCATTGGTAAAAGCACTATGATGAAAAGTGTGATATGTTTTCAGGTATCTCCTATACTAATAGAGCCACATGCTCACCGGTTTGCCACATGATGTAGGCCTATGGACTGAACAAGAAACCACCAAAAATTTTAACCAGTCATCGTTCTCACAACACTGAGGACCAGTCATTCGAAATGACTTCTCCATGCATTTTATGCATTGGTAAAAGCACTATGATGAAAAGTGTGATATGTTTTCAGGTATCTCCTATACTAATAGAGCCACATGCTCACCGGTTTGCCACATGATGTAGGCCTATGGACTGAACAAGAAACCACCAAAAATTTTAACCAGTCATCGTTCTCACAACACTGAGGACCAGTCATTCGAAATGACTTCTCCATGCATTTTATGCATTGGTAAAAGCACTATGATGAAAAGTGTGATATGTTTTCAGGTATCTCCTATACTAATAGAGCCACATGCTCACCGGTTTGCCACATGATGTAGGCCTATGGACTGAACAAGAAACCACCAAAAATTTTAACCAGTCATCGTTCTCACAACACTGAGGACCAGTCATTCGAAATGACTTCTCCATGCATTTTATGCATTGGTAAAAGCACTATGATGAAAAGTGTGATATGTTTTCAGGTATCTCCTATACTAATAGAGCCACATGCTCACCGGTTTGCCACATGATGTAGGCCTATGGACTGAACAAGAAACCACCAAAAATTTTAACCAGTCATCGTTCTCACAACACTGAGGACCAGTCATTCGAAATGACTTCTCCATGCATTTTATGCATTGGTAAAAGCACTATGATGAAAAGTGTGATATGTTTTCAGGTATCTCCTATACTAATAGAGCCACATGCTCACCGGTTTGCCACATGATGTAGGCCTATGGACTGAACAAGAAACCACCAAAAATTTTAACCAGTCATCGTTCTCACAACACTGAGGACCAGTCATTCGAAATGACTTCTCCATGCATTTTATGCATTGGTAAAAGCACTATGATGAAAAGTGTGATATGTTTTCAGGTATCTCCTATACTAATAGAGCCACATGCTCACCGGTTTGCCACATGATGTAGGCCTATGGACTGAACAAGAAACCACCAAAAATTTTAACCAGTCATCGTTCTCACAACACTGAGGACCAGTCATTCGAAATGACTTCTCCATGCATTTTATGCATTGGTAAAAGCACTATGATGAAAAGTGTGATATGTTTTCAGGTATCTCCTATACTAATAGAGCCACATGCTCACCGGTTTGCCACATGATGTAGGCCTATGGACTGAACAAGAAACCACCAAAAATTTTAACCAGTCATCGTTCTCACAACACTGAGGACCAGTCATTCGAAATGACTTCTCCATGCATTTTATGCATTGGTAAAAGCACTATGATGAAAAGTGTGATATGTTTTCAGGTATCTCCTATACTAATAGAGCCACATGCTCACCGGTTTGCCACATGATGTAGGCCTATGGACTGAACAAGAAACCACCAAAAATTTTAACCAGTCATCGTTCTCACAACACTGAGGACCAGTCATTCGAAATGACTTCTCCATACATTTTATGCATTGGTAAAAGCACTATGATGAAAAATAGAATTATTCTTACCGTTAATTCGGTTTCTAGGAACCTTCCACGACGGCATACGGAGGTTGCCTCTTTGCCCTAATGGGGAACAGGAAATGGAGAGGTTAAAAGGCCCTCCCACCTCCCTCTCACCAGTGACTTATAACTGAAAACCATAGCACCGGTTTACCTTAAATCCCAGATTTTAATCCAGGAGTATATAGGGAGGGAACTAGCGCCGTCGTGGAAGGTTCCTAGAAACCGAATTAACGGTAAGAATAATTCTATTTTCTCTAGTAACCTTCCACGACGGCATACGGAGGAATACCAACTAATATTGGCGCTAGGGAGGGACAACAGCCTGGAGAACTTTCCGGCCGAAGACTAAATCCTTGTTGGACATTACGTCTAGTCTGTAATGTCTGGAGAAAGTATGCAACGAAGACCACGTGGCTGCCCTGCAGATTTGCTCTGTTGATGCACCTGCTCTTTCTGCCCAAGAGACTGAGGTTGATCTAGTCGAATGAGCCTTGATTCCTACTGGAGGAGTTTTATCTTGAGCGAGATATGCTTCTGCTATTGCTTTCTTTATCCAGTTGGCAATAGTGCTTTTTGCTACTTTCTTTCCTTTATTTTGTCCTGATGGATGGACAAACAGATTCTGATCAATTCTGTACGAGCTGGTCTGCTCTAGGTAAAATAATACAATGCGTCTGACATCCAGAGTATGAAATTTCTCTTCTTTTGGATTTGTTGGATTCTGGCAAAAAGAAGGTAAAATGATTTCCTGAGAGCGGTGGAAATCTGATACGACCTTTGGAAGAAAGGAGGGGTCAAGGCGCAGTATTATAGAGTCATCACGGATAGACAAGTATGGTTCTCTCATTGAGAGAGCCTGTAATTCTCCTACCCTCCTTGCTGAGGTAATGGCCACTAGAAAAATTGTTTTATAAATCAGATTTTTCTGCGAGCAGGAGGATAATGGTTCAAAGGGTGCACCTGTAAGTCCTTGTAATACCAGGTTCAGGTCCCATAAAGGTACTGTTATTTGTTTTTTAGGATTCATCCTAGAGGCTGATGTCATGAACCTCTTAATCCAGCGATGATTTGCCAGATCCTGGTCAAATATTGAACTGAGTGCGGAAACTTGTACTTTTAGGGTACTCGGCCTGAGGCCTATTTCTAGGCCTTTTTGTAAAAAATCTAGAATTTGCGACAGATTTGGATTAAGAGGATCTGGTACTTCGGGAAGACAAAAGGATGAGAATTTCTTCCAGATTTTATTATATATAGCAATGGTCACCGGTTTCCTTGATTTTTGAAGTGTGGAAACCACTGCTTCTGATAGTCCTTTGGCTCTCAACACCTGGGCTTCAGTAGCCATGCCGCCAGATTCCATTTGTGGACGTCTAGGAGATGTATTGGTCCTTGAGAGAGAAGATTTTCTTCCATCGGAAACTGGAATGGCCCATCCACTTGTAATTCCACAATCAGGTTGTACCAACTCCTCTTTGGCCACAAAGGAGCTACCAATATAGTTGGTGTACGTTCTTCCCGAATCTTCTGCAAGACCTTTGCCAATAACGGAATTGGTGGAAACGCATATGCCAGTCGAAAATTCCATTCCTGGGCCAATGCATCCACTCCTCTGGAGCCGTCTCTGGGGTTTAGGGAGAAGAATGCTTCGACTTTCGCATTTTGCCGAGATGCAAAAAGGTCGATTTCTGGAAGACCCCATTTGTCCACCAGCATTTCGAAACTTTGGTTGCTCAAACCCCATTCCCCAGGGTGAATGTCCTGACGGCTTAGATAATCCGCCTGAGTGTTGGATGAGCCTTTCAGGTGAACTGCTGTCAGGGATAACAGATGTCTTTCTGCCCAGGAACATATTCTGGCAGATAGTTTCTTCAGGTTGTTGTTTTTTGAACTGCCCTGATGTCTGATGTGAGCCACCGTGGTCACATTGTCTGAATATATTCGGACATGATGTCCCTTGATAAGATGACCCCCCATCAGGAGGGCTTCCTCTACAGCTTTTAGCTCTCTGTAGTTGGATGATTTTCTGCTCGTCGATTGATCCCAGAGCCCTTGGAGAGGTGTGTGATTTATCATGGCCCCCCAGCCTCTTTTGCTGGCATCTGTTGTGACCGTAGTCAGAGGAATCTGAGACCAACTGACTCCTTTTTGTAAATTTTTCGGAGTCATCCACCATGCCAGAGAGGCCTTGACACAGCCCGGTGTGTATAGTCTCCTGTTCAAAGAACTGGGCTGACCATTCCAATTCTGTAGGATATGTGCCTGAAGAATCCTGGAATGGGCTTGGGCCCAGGGTACCGATTGGATGCAAGCTGTCATCGATCCTAGTAGAGACATGCCTTCTCTGATTGTAGGAGATCTGGTGTCTCTGAACATCTTGACTTTTGATAGTAGAGTTAGACGATGTTCCAAAGGGAGGAAGGACATTTGTCTTGCAGAGTCCAGAAGAACTCCCAGGAATTTTCTGCATTTGGAGGGTCGTAGGTGAGATTTCTCTACATTCGGCACCCATCCCAGAGATGTCAGAATATCGAGGGTCTTTGATACATGAGACTCCAGAGATTGTTTGGTGGGGGCCACTAATAAAAGGTCGTCTAGGTATGGCACTATACAGACGCCTTGCCTCCGGATGAAGGAGACTACTTCCCCCATTACTTTGGAAAAAACTCTTGGAGCAGAGGAGATCCCAAATGGAAGGACGTTGAACTGATAGTGTTCTATCATATGTCCCTTCTGCACTGCAAACTTGAGATATTGGCGATGCCTCTGATGAATGGGGATGTGAAAGTAAGCATCTTTCAAATCGATAGTGGCCATGTAGGAGTGCGGGCTTATCAAGGGAATCGCATTTTTCACTGATTCCATCTTGAATTTCCGGTATTTGACATGCCGGTTGAGGCCCTTCAGATTTATAATAATACGGGACTCGCCCGATGGTTTGGGAACCAGAAATAGACGAGAGTAGTGTCCCCGATCCTTCTCTGATTCCGGAACCTGTGATATCACATTTGACATCTTCAGGGTCCTGAGACCCGACTCTAGAGTGGACTGGTCTTTCATGGAGGGAAGGGAGGTGATTTTTAGACCCCGTGGGGGAGAGGAGATGAGTTCTATTAGAAGACCCTCTTCGATGACCTTGAGGACCCAGGAGCAATTGGTAATTTTTTGCCACTGGGGAATAAAATCTGAGAGTCTCCCCCCCACCGGGTCGAAGTCACCGCTTCTCTTGTTGAGACTGCTGCTGCTGTTGCTGAGGGATAAGGATGTTTCTCCCGCCTCCCTTCGGGTAACTCCATCTCCCAGACTTGCCTTTCCCTCTCTGAGAGGTTTGGCCCTGAAAGGGACGAAAAAACTTCTTTTTGGGAGTTTTTTGCTCTGGGAGTGCTTTCTTTTTATCGGTTGCCTTCTCCAAGATGTCATCCAGGGAAGGTCCGAAGACATAATTACCTTTAAATGGTATGGCGCATAATTTAGCCTTGGAGGTGATGTCACCAGACCACATTTTTAACCAAAGCGCCCTTCTAGCCGAATTGGTCTGTACTAATGACCTGGCAGCAATTCTGATGGTTTCCATAGAAGAGTCTGCTAGGAAACCCGTGGCTCTAAGGAGACTGGGTAGTGATTCCAATAATTCAGCCCTAGATGTACCTTGGGATATATGAGATTCTAGTTCACCTAACCAACGAAAAAGTGCTCTAGCCACGCAGGTTGAAGCAATGTTGGCTTTGAGGGCTACCGAGGAGGTTTCCCACGATTTTTTTAACAGACTTTCAATTTTTCTGTCCATCGGGTCTTTCAATTGAGACGAGTCTTCGAATGGAAGAGCCGTTCTTTTAGCCACTCTTGCCACCTGTGAATCAACTTTCGGAACATCCCATTTAGTCAGATCTCCTTCTAAGGGGAATCTATGCTTCATCTCAGATGGAGTACTGAGACGTTTTTCAGGAAGTTCCCACTCCTGATCGATCATATCAGATATATTTGAGTGGATCGGGAACCCCACCCGTTTACCCTTGGATATACCGCCAAACATCTGGTCCTGTATGGACTGTGGTTCTGGCTCTTCCTCCAGCCCCATAGTACTGCGTACAGCAGCTACTAAATCCTCAACCCATTCTGAAGAGAAAAGGTATTTCCGAACTTCAGAGGTTATAGGGGACGTAGGTTCCTCCCGTCTACCCGAGGATGAGGCATAGGAGAGGTCTGATTCGGATTCAGAATCCTCCTCCTGGATTTTCCTTTTTTTAGCTGGGGAGGGTGGCTGTGGGGGTGGGGGGGTAAAGGCCGCTAGGGAGGATTGCACCTCTTGTTTGACCAAGGAGCGTATTTCTTCTAATAAAGAAGGTTGCTCTGCCCTGACAATCTTGTCAGTACAGGTCTTGCAGAGTTTTTTCTCCCAAGTTGGTGGCAGCTTAACGTTACAGATGGCACACTTCTTTTTTGTAGTAGTTTTGGGGGTAGACTTTTCTCCCTGCAATGAGAGGGGAGAGGGAGTCATGCTAATAGTAATATCCCAAAAATACCATCTAAGGACCCCTTGTCCCTGCAACACTTACTGTGGCAGGGGCAGCGCTGGGCTCTGCAAGTGCAGGGCAGGTACTGCTCTCCATGATAGGATAGTCTTACCTGCGACGTCTTCTGGCAGGTTTTATGCTCTAAGGCATGTCCCAGCCCCCAGCGATTGGAATTCCTCCTCCCCTCCATGGCCCAGGGTGGAGGACGCCGTCCTGCACGAGATGCCGCCGGCGGAAGTGCCTCTAGGCGCCCAGAGAAGACCGGAAGTGACGCGCGCGATCACTTCCGGGATGCCAGCGGCATGTGGAGGAGAGGACACCGGAGAGCTCCAGGAGGACTCCGGATAGGAACGCTAGCCTGCTTTGCCCTCACGGGGGCGCGGGAAGGCTAGGACCAGGTCCCGAGGACACCGCAGCGCGGCGCGACGGGAGCAGCATAAGCGGGAAGGGGAGGTAAGAAACGACCCCATGCTGCCCGGTTATAATTTTTAGGCAGAGCCTGCATAGCAGTAGTTACCGGCCACCACTGCATACGAAGTAAACCTCTCCTGTCCCATGGGGAACAGGAAAGACACTGGTGAGAGGGAGGTGGGAGGGCCTTTTAACCTCTCCATTTCCTGTTCCCCATTAGGGCAAAGAGGCAACCTCCGTATGCCGTCGTGGAAGGTTACTAGAGAAAGTGTGATATGTTTTCAGGTATCTCCTATACTAATAGAGCCACATGCTCACCGGTTTGCCACATGATGTAGGCCTATGGACTGAACAAGAAACCACCAAAAATTTTAACCAGTCATCGTTCTCACAACACTGAGGACCAGTCATTCGAAATGACTTCTCCATGCATTTTATGCATTGGTAAAAGCACTATGATGAAAAGTGTGATATGTTTTCAGGTATCTCCTATACTAATAGAGCCACATGCTCACCGGTTTGCCACATTATGTAGGCCTATGGACTGAACAAGAAACCACCAAAAATTTTAACCAGTCATCGTTCTCACAACACTGAGGACCAGTCATTCGAAATGACTTCTCCATGCATTTTATGCATTGGTAAAAGCACTATGATGAAAAGTGTGATATGTTTTCAGGTATCTCCTATACTAATAGAGCCACATGCTCACCGGTTTGCCACATGATGTAGGCCTATGGACTTGAACAAGAAACCACCAAAAATTTTAACCAGTCATCGTTCTCACAACACTGAGGACCAGTCATTCGAAATGACTTCTCCATGCATTTTATGCATTGGTAAAAGCACTATGATGTGATATGTTTTCAGGTATCTCCTATACTAATAGAGCCACATGCTCACCGGTTTGCCACATGATGTAGGCCTATGGACTGAACAAGAAACCACCAAAAATTTTAACCAGTCATCGTTCTCACAACACTGAGGACCAGTCATTCGAAATGACTTCTCCATGCATTTTATGCATTGGTAAAAGCACTATGATGAAAAGTGTGATATGTTTTCAGGTATCTCCTATACTAATAGAGCCACATGCTCACCGGTTTGCCACATGATGTAGGCCTATGGACTGAACAAGAAACCACCAAAAATTTTAACCAGTCATCGTTCTCACAACACTGAGGACCAGTCATTCGAAATGACTTCTCCATGCATTTTATGCATTGGTAAAAGCACTATGATGTGATATGTTTTCAGGTATCTCCTATACTAATAGAGCCACATGCTCACCGGTTTGCCACATGATGTAGGCCTATGGACTGAACAAGAAACCACCAAAAATTTTAACCAGTCATCGTTCTCACAACACTGAGGACCAGTCATTCGAAATGACTTCTCCATGCATTTTATGCATTGGTAAAAGCACTATGATGAAAAGTGTGATATGTTTTCAGGTATCTCCTATACTAATAGAGCCACATGCTCACCGGTTTGCCACATGATGTAGGCCTATGGACTGAACAAGAAACCACCAAAAATTTTAACCAGTCATCGTTCTCACAACACTGAGGACCAGTCATTCGAAATGACTTCTCCATGCATTTTATGCATTGGTAAAAGCACTATGATGAAAAGTGTGATGTTTTCAGGTATCTCCTATACTAATAGAGCCACATGCTCACCGGTTTGCCACATGATGTAGGCCTATGGACTGAACAAGAAACCACCAAAAATTTTAACCAGTCATCGTTCTCACAACACTGAGGACCAGTCATTCGAAATAACTTCTCCATGCATTTTATGCATTGGTAAAAGCACTATGATGAAAAGTGTGATATGTTTTCAGGTATCTCCTATACTAATAGAGCCACATGCTCACCGGTTTGCCACATGATGTAGGCCTATGGACTGAACAAGAAACCACCAAAAATTTTAACCAGTCATCGTTCTCACAACACTGAGGACCAGTCATTCGAAATGACTTCTCCATGCATTTTATGCATTGGTAAAAGCACTATGATGAAAAGTGTGATATGTTTTCAGGTATCTCCTATACTAATAGAGCCACATGCTCACCGGTTTGCCACATGATGTAGGACTATGGACTGAACAAGAAACCACCAAAAATTTTAATCAGTCATCGTTCTCACAACACTGAGGACCAGTCATTCGAAATGACTTCTCCATGCATTTTATGCATTGGTAAAAGCACTATGATGAAAAGTGTGATATGTTTTCAGGTATCTCCTATACTAATAGAGCCACATGCTCACCGGTTTGCCACATGATGTAGGCCTATGGACTGAACAAGAAACCACCAAAAATTTTAACCAGTCATCGTTCTCACAACACTGAGGACCAGTCATTCGAAATGACTTCTCCATGCATTTTATGCATTGGTAAAAGCACTATGATGAAAAGTGTGATATGTTTTCAGGTATCTCCTATACTAATAGAGCCACATGCTCACCGGTTTGCCACATGATGTAGGCCTATGGACTGAACAAGAAACCACCAAAAATTTTAACCAGTCATCGTTCTCACAACACTGAGGACCAGTCATTCGAAATGACTTCTCCATGCATTTTATGCATTGGTAAAAGCACTATGATGAAAAGTGTGATATGTTTTCAGGTATCTCCTATACTAATAGAGCCACATGCTCACTGGTTTGCCACATGATGTAGGCCTATGGACTGAACAAGAAACCACCAAAAATTTTAACCAGTCATCGTTCTCACAACACTGAGGACCAGTCATTCGAAATGACTTCTCCATGCATTTTATGCATTGGTAAAAGCACTATGATGAAAAGTGTGATATGTTTTCAGGTATCTCCTATACTAATAGAGCCACATGCTCACCGGTTTGCCACATGATGTAGGCCTATGGACTGAACAAGAAACCACCAAAAATTTTAACCAGTCATCGTTCTCACAACACTGAGGACCAGTCATTCGAAATAACTTCTCCATGCATTTTATGCATTGGTAAAAGCACTATGATGAAAAGTGTGATATGTTTTCAGGTATCTCCTATACTAATAGAGCCACATGCTCACCGGTTTGCCACATGATGTAGGCCTATGGACTGAACAAGAAACCACCAAAAATTTTAACCAGTCATCGTTCTCACAACACTGAGGACCAGTCATTCGAAATGACTTCTCCATGCATTTTATGCATTGGTAAAAGCACTATGATGAAAAGTGTGATATGTTTTCAGGTATCTCCTATACTAATAGAGCCACATGCTCACCGGTTTGCCACATGATGTAGGCCTATGGACTGAACAAGAAACCACCAAAAATTTTAACCAGTCATCGTTCTCACAACACTGAGGACCAGTCATTCGAAATGACTTCTCCATGCATTTTATGCATTGGTAAAAGCACTATGATGAAAAGTGTGATATGTTTTCAGGTATCTCCTATACTAATAGAGCCACATGCTCACCGGTTTGCCACATGATGTAGGCCTATGGACTGAACAAGAAACCACCAAAAATTTTAACCAGTCATCGTTCTCACAACACTGAGGACCAGTCATTCGAAATGACTTCTCCATGCATTTTATGCATTGGTAAAAGCACTATGATGAAAAGTGTGATATGTTTTCAGGTATCTCCTATACTAATAGAGCCACATGCTCACCGGTTTGCCACATGATGTAGGCCTATGGACTGAACAAGAAACCACCAAAAATTTTAACCAGTCATCGTTCTCACAACACTGAGGACCAGTCATTCGAAATGACTTCTCCATGCATTTTATGCATTGGTAAAAGCACTATGATGAAAAGTGTGATATGTTTTCAGGTATCTCCTATACTAATAGAGCCACATGCTCACCGGTTTGCCACATGATGTAGGCCTATGGACTGAACAAGAAACCACCAAAAATTTTAACCAGTCATCGTTCTCACAACACTGAGGACCAGTCATTCGAAATGACTTCTCCATGCATTTTATGCATTGGTAAAAGCACTATGATGAAAAGTGTGATATGTTTTCAGGTATCTCCTATACTAATAGAGCCACATGCTCACCGGTTTGCCACATGATGTAGGCCTATGGACTGAACAAGAAACCACCAAAAATTTTAACCAGTCATCGTTCTCACAACACTGAGGACCAGTCATTCGAAATGACTTCTCCATGCATTTTATGCATTGGTAAAAGCACTATGATGAAAAGTGTGATATGTTTTCAGGTATCTCCTATACTAATAGAGCCACATGCTCACCGGTTTGCCACATGATGTAGGCCTATGGACTGAACAAGAAACCACCAAAAATTTTAACCAGTCATCGTTCTCACAATACTGAGGACCAGTCATTCGAAATGACTTCTCCATACATTTTATGCATTGGTAAAAGCACTATGATGAAAAATAGAATTATTCTTACCGTTAATTCGGTTTCTAGGAACCTTCCACGACGGCATACGGAGGTTGCCTCTTTGCCCTAATGGGGAACAGGAAATGGAGAGGTTAAAAGGCCCTCCCACCTCCCTCTCACCAGTGACTTATAACTGAAAACCATAGCACCGGTTTACCTTAAATCCCAGATTTTAATCCAGGAGTATATAGGGAGGGAACTAGCGCCGTCGTGGAAGGTTCCTAGAAACCGAATTAACGGTAAGAATAATTCTATTTTCTCTAGTAACCTTCCACGACGGCATACGGAGGAATACCAACTAATATTGGCGCTAGGGAGGGACAACAGCCTGGAGAACTTTCCGGCCGAAGACTAAATCCTTGTTGGACATTACGTCTAGTCTGTAATGTCTGGAGAAAGTATGCAACGAAGACCACGTGGCTGCCCTGCAGATTTGCTCTGTTGATGCACCTGCTCTTTCTGCCCAAGAGACTGAGGTTGATCTAGTCGAATGAGCCTTGATTCCTACTGGAGGAGTTTTATCTTGAGCGAGATATGCTTCTGCTATTGCTTTCT
Organism: Ranitomeya imitator; assembly: GCF_032444005.1. Taxonomy (NCBI): domain Eukaryota; kingdom Metazoa; phylum Chordata; class Amphibia; order Anura; family Dendrobatidae; genus Ranitomeya; species Ranitomeya imitator. The sequence continues at coordinate 7,996 of NW_027193315.1, read as the reverse complement.
TTATCCAGTTGGCAATAGTGCTTTTTGCTACTTTCTTTCCTTTATTTTGTCCTGATGGATGGACAAACAGATTCTGATCAATTCTGTACGAGCTGGTCTGCTCTAGGTAAAATAATACAATGCGTCTGACATCCAGAGTATGAAATTTCTCTTCTTTTGGATTTGTTGGATTCTGGCAAAAAGAAGGTAAAATGATTTCCTGAGAGCGGTGGAAATCTGATACGACCTTTGGAAGAAAGGAGGGGTCAAGGCGCAGTATTATAGAGTCATCACGGATAGACAAGTATGGTTCTCTCATTGAGAGAGCCTGTAATTCTCCTACCCTCCTTGCTGAGGTAATGGCCACTAGAAAAATTGTTTTATAAATCAGATTTTTCTGCGAGCAGGAGGATAATGGTTCAAAGGGTGCACCTGTAAGTCCTTGTAATACCAGGTTCAGGTCCCATAAAGGTACTGTTATTTGTTTTTTAGGATTCATCCTAGAGGCTGATGTCATGAACCTCTTAATCCAGCGATGATTTGCCAGATCCTGGTCAAATATTGAACTGAGTGCGGAAACTTGTACTTTTAGGGTACTCGGCCTGAGGCCTATTTCTAGGCCTTTTTGTAAAAAATCTAGAATTTGCGACAGATTTGGATTAAGAGGATCTGGTACTTCGGGAAGACAAAAGGATGAGAATTTCTTCCAGATTTTATTATATATAGCAATGGTCACCGGTTTCCTTGATTTTTGAAGTGTGGAAACCACTGCTTCTGATAGTCCTTTGGCTCTCAACACCTGGGCTTCAGTAGCCATGCCGCCAGATTCCATTTGTGGACGTCTAGGAGATGTATTGGTCCTTGAGAGAGAAGATTTTCTTCCATCGGAAACTGGAATGGCCCATCCACTTGTAATTCCACAATCAGGTTGTACCAACTCCTCTTTGGCCACAAAGGAGCTACCAATATAGTTGGTGTACGTTCTTCCCGAATCTTCTGCAAGACCTTTGCCAATAACGGAATTGGTGGAAACGCATATGCCAGTCGAAAATTCCATTCCTGGGCCAATGCATCCACTCCTCTGGAGCCGTCTCTGGGGTTTAGGGAGAAGAATGCTTCGACTTTCGCATTTTGCCGAGATGCAAAAAGGTCGATTTCTGGAAGACCCCATTTGTCCACCAGCATTTCGAAACTTTGGTTGCTCAAACCCCATTCCCCAGGGTGAATGTCCTGACGGCTTAGATAATCCGCCTGAGTGTTGGATGAGCCTTTCAGGTGAACTGCTGTCAGGGATAACAGATGTCTTTCTGCCCAGGAACATATTCTGGCAGATAGTTTCTTCAGGTTGTTGTTTTTTGAACTGCCCTGATGTCTGATGTGAGCCACCGTGGTCACATTGTCTGAATATATTCGGACATGATGTCCCTTGATAAGATGACCCCCCATCAGGAGGGCTTCCTCTACAGCTTTTAGCTCTCTGTAGTTGGATGATTTTCTGCTCGTCGATTGATCCCAGAGCCCTTGGAGAGGTGTGTGATTTATCATGGCCCCCCAGCCTCTTTTGCTGGCATCTGTTGTGACCGTAGTCAGAGGAATCTGAGACCAACTGACTCCTTTTTGTAAATTTTTCGGAGTCATCCACCATGCCAGAGAGGCCTTGACACAGCCCGGTGTGTATAGTCTCCTGTTCAAAGAACTGGGCTGACCATTCCAATTCTGTAGGATATGTGCCTGAAGAATCCTGGAATGGGCTTGGGCCCAGGGTACCGATTGGATGCAAGCTGTCATCGATCCTAGTAGAGACATGCCTTCTCTGATTGTAGGAGATCTGGTGTCTCTGAACATCTTGACTTTTGATAGTAGAGTTAGACGATGTTCCAAAGGGAGGAAGGACATTTGTCTTGCAGAGTCCAGAAGAACTCCCAGGAATTTTCTGCATTTGGAGGGTCGTAGGTGAGATTTCTCTACATTCGGCACCCATCCCAGAGATGTCAGAATATCGAGGGTCTTTGATACATGAGACTCCAGAGATTGTTTGGTGGGGGCCACTAATAAAAGGTCGTCTAGGTATGGCACTATACAGACGCCTTGCCTCCGGATGAAGGAGACTACTTCCCCCATTACTTTGGAAAAAACTCTTGGAGCAGAGGAGATCCCAAATGGAAGGACGTTGAACTGATAGTGTTCTATCATATGTCCCTTCTGCACTGCAAACTTGAGATATTGGCGATGCCTCTGATGAATGGGGATGTGAAAGTAAGCATCTTTCAAATCGATAGTGGCCATGTAGGAGTGCGGGCTTATCAAGGGAATCGCATTTTTCACTGATTCCATCTTGAATTTCCGGTATTTGACATGCCGGTTGAGGCCCTTCAGATTTATAATAATACGGGACTCGCCCGATGGTTTGGGAACCAGAAATAGACGAGAGTAGTGTCCCCGATCCTTCTCTGATTCCGGAACCTGTGATATCACATTTGACATCTTCAGGGTCCTGAGACCCGACTCTAGAGTGGACTGGTCTTTCATGGAGGGAAGGGAGGTGATTTTTAGACCCCGTGGGGGAGAGGAGATGAGTTCTATTAGAAGACCCTCTTCGATGACCTTGAGGACCCAGGAGCAATTGGTAATTTTTTGCCACTGGGGAATAAAATCTGAGAGTCTCCCCCCCACCGGGTCGAAGTCACCGCTTCTCTTGTTGAGACTGCTGCTGCTGTTGCTGAGGGATAAGGATGTTTCTCCCGCCTCCCTTCGGGTAACTCCATCTCCCAGACTTGCCTTTCCCTCTCTGAGAGGTTTGGCCCTGAAAGGGACGAAAAAACTTCTTTTTGGGAGTTTTTTGCTCTGGGAGTGCTTTCTTTTTATCGGTTGCCTTCTCCAAGATGTCATCCAGGGAAGGTCCGAAGACATAATTACCTTTAAATGGTATGGCGCATAATTTAGCCTTGGAGGTGATGTCACCAGACCACATTTTTAACCAAAGCGCCCTTCTAGCCGAATTGGTCTGTACTAATGACCTGGCAGCAATTCTGATGGTTTCCATAGAAGAGTCTGCTAGGAAACCCGTGGCTCTAAGGAGACTGGGTAGTGATTCCAATAATTCAGCCCTAGATGTACCTTGGGATATATGAGATTCTAGTTCACCTAACCAACGAAAAAGTGCTCTAGCCACGCAGGTTGAAGCAATGTTGGCTTTGAGGGCTACCGAGGAGGTTTCCCACGATTTTTTTAACAGACTTTCAATTTTTCTGTCCATCGGGTCTTTCAATTGAGACGAGTCTTCGAATGGAAGAGCCGTTCTTTTAGCCACTCTTGCCACCTGTGAATCAACTTTCGGAACATCCCATTTAGTCAGATCTCCTTCTAAGGGGAATCTATGCTTCATCTCAGATGGAGTACTGAGACGTTTTTCAGGAAGTTCCCACTCCTGATCGATCATATCAGATATATTTGAGTGGATCGGGAACCCCACCCGTTTACCCTTGGATATACCGCCAAACATCTGGTCCTGTATGGACTGTGGTTCTGGCTCTTCCTCCAGCCCCATAGTACTGCGTACAGCAGCTACTAAATCCTCAACCCATTCTGAAGAGAAAAGGTATTTCCGAACTTCAGAGGTTATAGGGGACGTAGGTTCCTCCCGTCTACCCGAGGATGAGGCATAGGAGAGGTCTGATTCGGATTCAGAATCCTCCTCCTGGATTTTCCTTTTTTTAGCTGGGGAGGGTGGCTGTGGGGGTGGGGGGGTAAAGGCCGCTAGGGAGGATTGCACCTCTTGTTTGACCAAGGAGCGTATTTCTTCTAATAAAGAAGGTTGCTCTGCCCTGACAATCTTGTCAGTACAGGTCTTGCAGAGTTTTTTCTCCCAAGTTGGTGGCAGCTTAACGTTACAGATGGCACACTTCTTTTTTGTAGTAGTTTTGGGGGTAGACTTTTCTCCCTGCAATGAGAGGGGAGAGGGAGTCATGCTAATAGTAATATCCCAAAAATACCATCTAAGGACCCCTTGTCCCTGCAACACTTACTGTGGCAGGGGCAGCGCTGGGCTCTGCAAGTGCAGGGCAGGTACTGCTCTCCATGATAGGATAGTCTTACCTGCGACGTCTTCTGGCAGGTTTTATGCTCTAAGGCATGTCCCAGCCCCCAGCGATTGGAATTCCTCCTCCCCTCCATGGCCCAGGGTGGAGGACGCCGTCCTGCACGAGATGCCGCCGGCGGAAGTGCCTCTAGGCGCCCAGAGAAGACCGGAAGTGACGCGCGCGATCACTTCCGGGATGCCAGCGGCATGTGGAGGAGAGGACACCGGAGAGCTCCAGGAGGACTCCGGATAGGAACGCTAGCCTGCTTTGCCCTCACGGGGGCGCGGGAAGGCTAGGACCAGGTCCCGAGGACACCGCAGCGCGGCGCGACGGGAGCAGCATAAGCGGGAAGGGGAGGTAAGAAACGACCCCATGCTGCCCGGTTATAATTTTTAGGCAGAGCCTGCATAGCAGTAGTTACCGGCCACCACTGCATACGAAGTAAACCTCTCCTGTCCCATGGGGAACAGGAAAGACACTGGTGAGAGGGAGGTGGGAGGGCCTTTTAACCTCTCCATTTCCTGTTCCCCATTAGGGCAAAGAGGCAACCTCCGTATGCCGTCGTGGAAGGTTACTAGAGAAAGTGTGATATGTTTTCAGGTATCTCCTATACTAATAGAGCCACATGCTCACCGGTTTGCCACATGATGTAGGCCTATGGACTGAACAAGAAACCACCAAAAATTTTAACCAGTCATCGTTCTCACAACACTGAGGACCAGTCATTCGAAATGACTTCTCCATGCATTTTATGCATTGGTAAAAGCACTATGATGAAAAGTGTGATATGTTTTCAGGTATCTCCTATACTAATAGAGCCACATGCTCACCGGTTTGCCACATTATGTAGGCCTATGCACTGAACAAGAAACCACCAAAAATTTTAACCAGTCATCGTTCTCACAACACTGAGGACCAGTCATTCGAAATGACTTCTCCATGCATTTTATGCATTGGTAAAAGCACTATGATGAAAAGTGTGATATGTTTTCAGGTATCTCCTATACTAATAGAGCCACATGCTCACCGGTTTGCCACATGATGTAGGCCTATGGACTGAACAAGAAACCACCAAAAATTTTAACCAGTCATCGTTCTCACAACACTGAGGACCAGTCATTCGAAATAACTTCTCCATGCATTTTATGCATTGGTAAAAGCACTATGATGAAAAGTGTGATATGTTTTCAGGTATCTCCTATACTAATAGAGCCACATGCTCACCGGTTTGCCACATGATGTAGGCCTATGGACTGAACAAGAAACCACCAAAAATTTTAACCAGTCATCGTTCTCACAACACTGAGGACCAGTCATTTGAAATGACTTCTCCATGCATTTTATGCATTGGTAAAAGCACTATGATGAAAAGTGTGATATGTTTTCAGGTATCTCCTATACTAATAGAGCCACATGCTCACCGGTTTGCCACATGATGTAGGCCTATGGACTGAACAAGAAACCACCAAAAATTTTAACCAGTCATCGTTCTCACAACACTGAGGACCAGTCATTCGAAATGACTTCTCCATGCATTTTATGCATTGGTAAAAGCACTATGATGAAAAGTGTGATATGTTTTCAGGTATCTCCTATACTAATAGAGCCACATGCTCACCGGTTTGCCACATGATGTAGGCCTATGGACTGAACAAGAAACCACCAAAAATTTTAACCAGTCATCGTTCTCACAACACTGAGGACCAGTCATTCGAAATGACTTCTCCATGCATTTTATGCATTGGTAAAAGCACTATGATGAAAAGTGTGATATGTTTTCAGGTATCTCCTATACTAATAGAGCCACATGCTCACCGGTTTGCCACATGATGTAGGCCTATGGACTGAACAAGAAACCACCAAAAATTTTAACCAGTCATCGTTCTCACAACACTGAGGACCAGTCATTCGAAATGACTTCTCCATGCATTTTATGCATTGGTAAAAGCACTATGATGAAAAGTGTGATATGTTTTCAGGTATCTCCTATACTAATAGAGCCACATGCTCACCGGTTTGCCACATGATGTAGGCCTATGGACTGAACAAGAAACCACCAAAAATTTTAACCAGTCATCGTTCTCACAACACTGAGGACCAGTCATTCGAAATGACTTCTCCATGCATTTTATGCATTGGTAAAAGCACTATGATGAAAAGTGTGATATGTTTTCAGGTATCTCCTATACTAATAGAGCCACATGCTCACCGGTTTGCCACATGATGTAGGCCTATGGACTGAACAAGAAACCACCAAAAATTTTAACCAGTCATCGTTCTCACAACACTGAGGACCAGTCATTCGAAATGACTTCTCCATGCATTTTATGCATTGGTAAAAGCACTATGATGAAAAGTGTGATATGTTTTCAGGTATCTCCTATACTAATAGAGCCACATGCTCACCGGTTTGCCACATGATGTAGGCCTATGGACTGAACAAGAAACCACCAAAAATTTTAACCAGTCATCGTTCTCACAACACTGAGGACCAGTCATTCGAAATGACTTCTCCATGCATTTTATGCATTGGTAAAAGCACTATGATGAAAAGTGTGATATGTTTTCAGGTATCTCCTATACTAATAGAGCCACATGCTCACCGGTTTGCCACATGATGTAGGCCTATGGACTGAACAAGAAACCACCAAAAATTTTAACCAGTCATCGTTCTCACAACACTGAGGACCAGTCATTCGAAATGACTTCTCCATACATTTTATGCATTGGTAAAAGCACTATGATGAAAAGTGTGATATGTTTTCAGGTATCTCCTATACTAATAGAGCCACATGCTCACCGGTTTGCCACATGATGTAGGCCTATGGACTGAACAAGAAACCACCAAAAATTTTAACCAGTCATCGTTCTCACAACACTGAGGACCAGTCATTCGAAATGACTTCTCCATGCATTTTATGCATTGGTAAAAGCACTATGATGAAAAGTGTGATATGTTTTCAGGTATCTCCTATACTAATAGAGCCACATGCTCACCGGTTTGCCACATGATGTAGGCCTATGGACTGAACAAGAAACCACCAAAAATTTTAACCAGTCATCGTTCTCACAACACTGAGGACCAGTCATTCGAAATGACTTCTCCATGCATTTTATGCATTGGTAAAAGCACTATGATGAAAAGTGTGATATGTTTTCAGGTATCTCCTATACTAATAGAGCCACATGCTCACCGGTTTGCCACATGATGTAGGCCTATGGACTGAACAAGAAACCACCAAAAATTTTAACCAGTCATCGTTCTCACAACACTGAGGACCAGTCATTCGAAATGACTTCTCCATGCATTTTATGCATTGGTAAAAGCACTATGATGAAAAGTGTGATATGTTTTCAGGTATCTCCTATACTAATAGAGCCACATGCTCACCGGTTTGCCACATGATGTAGGCCTATGGACTGAACAAGAAACCACCAAAAATTTTAACCAGTCATCGTTCTCACAACACTGAGGACCAGTCATTCGAAATGACTTCTCCATGCATTTTATGCATTGGTAAAAGCACTATGATGAAAAGTGTGATATGTTTTTTCAGGTATCTCCTATACTAATAGAGCCACATGCTCACCGGTTTGCCACATGATGTAGGCCTATGGACTGAACAAGAAACCACCAAAAATTTTAACCAGTCATCGTTCTCACAACACTGAGGACCAGTCATTCGAAATGACTTCTCCATGCATTTTATGCATTGGTAAAAGCACTATGATGAAAAGTGTGATATGTTTTTAGGTATCTCCTATACTAATAGAGCCACATGCTCACCGGTTTGCCACATGGTGTAGGCCTATGGACTGAACAAGAAACCACCAAAAATTTTAACCAGTCATCGTTCTCACAACACTGAGGACCAGTCATTCGAAATGACTTCTCCATGCATTTTATGCATTGGTAAAAGCACTATGATGAAAAGTGT
>NW_027193314.1:0-128483 GCF_032444005.1 Ranitomeya imitator | reverse complement strand
CTCGCAGTCAAAATATATGAGACAACGGGGGGCGTTGTGTCGGGCAGGGGGGACGCACAGGCACAGCCAGCCAACCAATGATGTCAGGAGACGGGCAGCGCTAACAATGGGGGTGCTGCGTGTCATTACAAAGGAAAGTCACACCTCAGGGACATTGTAATGGTCTCTAATGAGACACATTTTGTACGTGTTGAGTTCCACGTGGGCAAGGAGAAAAAGTCAGCCACCTCGTACAAATGCAGCAGTACTGCTGTACAAGGTGGCTGATATACATAGAAACACCTGTGGGTGGGGGGCAGGCTCCCTTCAATTTCAGTTCATGTGCCTGCGTGGCGTTTGCAGGTCACGTTGCAAGCTGCACAGCAGGGGAACAGCTGGCGGTGCTGAACCCCACTAACACATTGGCTGGTGTTTTTCTCTGTGCAGCTAGCATGTCCGGGCAGAAACTGGCGTTGTTTGAGCCCAGGGTCAGCAGGAGGAGGAGAGGAGCAAAGTGTAGGCCGAAGCCTGCACTGGTGGCAGCTTTTGTTCTGTTGTGCCAGCGTGGCTTGTGCTGGACACGTTGCCGACTACACAGCAGGGGAACAGCTGGCGGTGCTGAACCCCACTAACACATTGGCTGGTGTTTTTCTCTGTGCAGCTAGCATTTCCGGGCAAAAACTAGCGGTGTTTGAGCCCAGGGTCAGCAGGAGGAGTAGAGGAGCAGAGTGTTGGCCAAAGCCTAGTTGAACCAATTTCAAAGGTTACCTTTAACCCCCCCCTCAGGTGTTGCAAGGTACAAGAGCCACACCTTGAACAGCATTATTGATGCACAAGTCAAAGGTTGCTCTATTTAATTTTGCTCCTTGCACACGCTGAATTAAACACGTACACTATTTAGCCCATTATACTGTCAAACAGTAGTGGAGGCGTGACTACTAGTCTTTTTAAGGAGACGCAGCACAGGTGTACAAATTTACACCTAGGTGCTGTGCGCAGATTCCTTACCGTTGTTATTTGCAGTACAGGAAACTGCGCTCTTGTGTTATCCCTTGGCAATACCCTGTTAGTGCAGGCCGTCTCATGACCTCATTTCATGTTGGCCGGTGCGGTTAACGATGGCCATAAATCCCAGACCCACAGTGGCTTTTCCTAAAGTCACACTGCGGTGCTGGGATTCGTGGCCTTGTGCAGTAAATATGTTCGCCGCTCACACATGTCCTTACACCTGCTTCAGACTGGGCGGCCTCAGCTGATCCCTTATCGCATGCCGCGGCCATGAGGCCGCACAGTCAGAAGAAGGCGGAAGGAGGGGAGTGAAAACAGGGGAACATATGCACTGCTCGTGCCCATCAATCACACCCTCGCAGTCAAAATATATGAGACAACGGGGGGCGTTGTGTCGGGCAGGGGGGACGCACAGGCACAGCCAGCCAACCAATGATGTCAGGAGACGGGCAGCGCTAACAATGGGGGTGCTGCGTGTCATTAAAAAGGAAAGTCACACCTCAGGGACATTGTAATGGTCTGTAATGAGACACATTTTGTACTTGTTGAGTTCCACGTGTGCAAGGAGAAAAAGTCAGCCACCTTGTACAAATGCAGCAGTACTGCTGTACAAGGTGGCTGTTATACATAGAAACACCTGGGGGGGTGGGGGGCAGGCTCCCTTCAATTTCAGTTCATGTGCCTGCGTGGCGTTTGCAGGTCACGTTGCAAGCTACACAGCAGGGGAACAGCTGGCGTTGCTGAACCCCACTGACACATTGACTGGTGTTTTTCTCTGTGCAGATTGCATGTCCGGGCAAAAACTAGCGGTGTTAGAGCCCAGGGTCAGCAGGAGGAGGAGGAGAGGAGCAAAGTGTAGGCCGAAGCCTGCACTGGTGGCAGCTTTTGGTCGGTTGTGCCAGCGTGGCTTGTGCTGGACACGATGCCGGCTACACAGCGGGGGAACAGCTGGCGGTGCTGAACCACACTAACACATTGGCTGGTGTTTTTCTCTGTGCAGCTAGCATGTCCGGGCAGAAACTGGCGTTGTTTGAGCCCAGGGTCAGCAGGAGGAGGAGAGGAGCAAAGTGTAGGCCGAAGCCTGCACTGGTGGCAGCTTTTGTTCTGTTGTGCCAGCGTGGCTTGTGCTGGACACGTTGCCGACTACACAGCAGGGGAACAGCTGGCGGTGCTGAACCCCACTAACACATTGGCTGGTGTTTTTCTCTGTGCAGCTAGCATTTCCGGGCAAAAACTAGCGGTGTTTGAGCCCAGGGTCAGCAGGAGGAGTAGAGGAGCAGAGTGTAGGCCGAAGCCTAGTTGAACCAATTTCAAAGGTTACCTTTAACCCCCCCCTCAGGTGTTGCAAGGTACAAGAGCCACACCTTGAACAGCATTAATGATGCACAAGTCAAAGGTTGCTCTATTTAATTTTGCTCCTTGCACACGCTGAATTAAACACGTACACTATTTAGCCCATTATACTGTCAAACAGTTGTGGAGGCGTGACTTGTCTTTTTAACGAGACGCAGCACAGGTGTCAAAATTTGCACCTAGGTACTGGGCGCAGATTCCTGAGCGTTGTTATTTGCTGTACAGGAGTCTGCGCTCTTGTGTTATCCCTTGGCAATACCCTGTTAGTGCAGGCCGTCTCATGACCTCATTTCATGTTGGCCGGTGCGGTTAACGATGGCCATAAATCCCAGACCCACAGTGGCTTTTCCTAAAGTCACACTGCGGTGCTGGGATTCGTGGCCTTGTGCAGTAAATATGTTCGCCGCTCACACATGTCCTTACACCTGCTTCAGACTGGGCGGCCTCAGCTGATCCCTTATCGCATGCCGCGGCCATGAGGCCGCACAGTCAGAAGAAGGCGGAAGGAGGGGAGTGAAAACAGGGGAACATATGCACTGCTCGTGCCCATCAATCACACCCTCGCAGTCAAAATATATGAGACAACGGGGGGCGTTGTGTCGGGCAGGGGGGACGCACAGGCACAGCCAGCCAACCAATGATGTCAGGAGACGGGCAGCGCTAACAATGGGGGTGCTGCGTGTCATTACAAAGGAAAGTCACACCTCAGGGACATTGTAATGGTCTCTAATGAGACACATTTTGTACGTGTTGAGTTCCACGTGGGCAAGGAGAAAAAGTCAGCCACCTCGTACAAATGCAGCAGTACTGCTGTACAAGGTGGCTGATATACATAGAAACACCTGTGGGTGGGGGGCAGGCTCCCTTCAATTTCAGTTCATGTGCCTGCGTGGCGTTTGCAGGTCACGTTGCAAGCTACACAGCAGGGGAACAGCTGGCGTTGCTGAACCCCACTAACACATTGGCTGGTGTTTTTCTCTGTGCAGCTAGCATGTCCGGGCAGAAACTGGCGTTGTTTGAGCCCAGGGTCAGCAGGAGGAGGAGAGGAGCAAAGTGTAGGCCGAAGCCTGCACTGGTGGCAGCTTTTGGTCGGTTGTGCCAGCGTGGCTTGTGCTGGACACGATGCCGGCTACACAGCGGGGGAACAGCAGGCGGTGCTGAACCCCACTAACACATTGGCTGGTGTTTTTCTCTGTGCAGCTAGCATGTCCGGGCAGAAACTGGCGTTGTTTGAGCCCAGGGTCAGCAGGAGGAGGAGAGGAGCAAAGTGTAGGCCGAAGCCTGCACTGGTGGCAGCTTTTGGTCGGTTGTGCCAGCGTGGCTTGTGCTGGACACGTTGCCGACTACACAGCAGGGGAACAGCTGGCGGTGCTGAACCCCACTAACACATTGGCTGGTGTTTTTCTCTGTGCAGCTAGCATTTCCGGGCAAAAACTAGCGGTGTTTGAGCCCAGGGTCAGCAGGAGGAGTAGAGGAGCAGAGTGTAGGCCGAAGCCTAGTTGAACCAATTTCAAAGGTTACCTTTAACCCCCCCCTCAGGTGTTGCAAGGTACAAGAGCCACACCTTGTGCAGCATTAATGCTGCACAAGTAAAAGGTTGCTCTATTTGTTTTGCTCCTTGCACACGCTGACTAAAACACGTACACTATTTAGCCCATTATACTGTCAAACAGTTGTGGAGGCGTGACTTGTCTTTTTAACGAGACGCAGCACAGGTGTCAAAATTTGCACCTAGGTACTGGGCGCAGATTCCTGAGCGTTGTTATTTGCTGTACAGGAGTCTGCGCTATTGTGATCCCTTGGCCATGCGCTGTGAGCGCTTCCTGTCTTCTGACCTCATTTCATGTCGGCCGTTGCGGTTAGCGATGGACATGAATCCCAGACCCACAGTGTGTTTTTAAAAAATCACACTGCGGTGCTGGGATTCGTGCCCTGGTGCACTAAATATGTTTGCCGCTCACACATGTCCTTACACCTGCTTCAGACTGGGCGGCCTCATCTGATCCCTTATCGCCTGCCGCGGCCATGAGGACACCCAGTCTGAAGAAGGCGGAAGGAGATGAGTGAACACAGGCAAACATATGCACTGCACATGCCCATCAATCACACCCTCGCTGTCCAAAAAAATAAGACACCGAGGGCCGTTGTTTCGAGCAGGGGAGATGCACAGGCGCAGCCAGCTAACCAATGATGTCAAAAGACGGGCAGCGCTAACAAGGGTGGTGCTGCGTGTCATTACAAAGGAAAGTCACACCTCAGGGACATTGTAATGGTCTCTAATGAGACACATTTTGTACGTGTTGAGTTCCACGTGGGCAAGGAGAAAAAGTCAGCCACCTCGTACAAATGCAGCAGTACTGCTGTACAAGGTGGCTGATATACATAGAAACACCTGTGGGTGGGGGGCAGGCTCCCTTCAATTTCAGTTCATGTGCCTGCGTGGCGTTTGCAGGTCACGTTGCAAGCTACACAGCAGGGGAACAGCTGGCGTTGCTGAACCCCACTGACACATTGACTGGTGTTTTTCTCTGTGCAGATTGCATGTCCGGGCAAAAACTAGCGGTGTTAGAGCCCAGGGTCAGCAGGAGGAGGAGGAGAGGAGCAAAGTGTAGGCCGAAGCCTGCACTGGTGGCAGCTTTTGGTCGGTTGTGCCAGCGTGGCTTGTGCTGGACACGATGCCGGCTACACAGCGGGGGAACAGCAGGCGGTGCTGAACCCCACTAACACATTGGCTGGTGTTTTTCTCTGTGCAGCTAGCATGTCCGGGCAGAAACTGGCGTTGTTTGAGCCCAGGGTCAGCAGGAGGAGGAGAGGAGCAAAGTGTAGGCCGAAGCCTGCACTGGTGGCAGCTTTTGGTCGGTTGTGCCAGCGTGGCTTGTGCTGGACACGTTGCCGACTACACAGCAGGGGAACAGCTGGCGGTGCTGAACCCCACTAACACATTGGCTGGTGTTTTTCTCTGTGCAGCTAGCATTTCCGGGCAAAAACTAGCGGTGTTTGAGCCCAGGGTCAGCAGGAGGAGTAGAGGAGCAGAGTGTAGGCCGAAGCCTAGTTGAACCAATTTCAAAGGTTACCTTTAACCCCCCCCTCAGGTGTTGCAAGGTACAAGAGCCACACCTTGTGCAGCATTAATGCTGCACAAGTAAAAGGTTGCTCTATTTGTTTTGCTCCTTGCACACGCTGACTAAAACACGTACACTATTTAGCCCATTATACTGTCAAACAGTTGTGGAGGCGTGACTTGTCTTTTTAACGAGACGCAGCACAGGTGTCAAAATTTGCACCTAGGTACTGGGCGCAGATTCCTGAGCGTTGTTATTTGCTGTACAGGAGTCTGCGCTATTGTGATCCCTTGGCCATGCGCTGTGAGCGCTTCCTGTCTTCTGACCTCATTTCATGTCGGCCGTTGCGGTTAGCGATGGACATGAATCCCAGACCCACAGTGTGTTTTCAAAAAATCACACTGCGTGGCTGGGATTCGTGGCCTTGTGCAGTAAATAGGTTTGCCGCTTACACATGTCCTTACACCTGCTCCAGACTGGGCGGCCTCAGCTGATCCCTTATCGCCTACCACGGCCAGGAGGCCGCACAGTCTGAAGAAGGCGGAAGGAGATGAGTTAAGACAGGCGAACATATGCACTGCTCGTGCCCATAAACCACACCCTCGCTGACAAAATAAATATGACAACGAGGGGCGTTGTTTCTAGCAGGGCGGATGCACAGGCGCAGCCAGCTAACCATGATGACAAAAGACGGGAAACGCTACCAAGGGGGGTGCTGCGTATCATTACAAAGGAAAGTCACACCTCAGGGACAGTGGAATGGTCTCAATGAGACACATTTTGTACGTGTTGAGTTCCACGTGGGCAAGGAGAAAAAGTCAGCCACCTTGTACAAATGCAGCAGTACTGCTGTACTAGGTGGCTGTTATACATAGAAACACCTGGGGGGGTGGGGCCAGGTTCCCTTTTAATTTCAGTTCCTGTGCCTGCATGGCGTTTGCAGGTCACGTTGCCGGCTACACAGCAGGGGAACAGCTGGCGTTGCTGAACCCCACTAACACATTGGCTGGTGTTTTTCTCTGTGCAGCTAGCACTTCCGGGCAAAAACTAGCGGTGTTTGAGCCCAGGGTCAGCAGGAGGAGGAGAGGAGCAGAGTGTAGGCCGAAGCCTGCACTGGTGGCAGCTTTTGTTCTGTTGTGCCAGCGTGGCTTGTGCTGGACACGTTGCCGACTACACAGCAGGGGAACAGCTGGCGGTGCTGAACCCCACTGACACATCACCTAGTGTTTTTTTCTGTGTAGACAACACTTCCAGGTGGCAACTGACAGTGTTGAAACCCAGGGAATCAAAGAGGAGCAGAGTGTAGGCCGAAGCCTGCAGTGGAGCAAGTTGAAAGGGAACCTTTAACCCCCCCCCCCAGGCATTTGTTGCTGAAAGAGCCATCTTGTACAGCAGTAATACTGCACATGGAAAATGGTGGCTCCGAAAATTATGCTCCTTGCAAACGCTGAAGTACACACTCATATAATGTGTCCCCTCACACCGTCAAACCATCCCGGAAGTGGGACTTTCCTTTGTAATGTGACACAGCACAGCCGTCATTCCAACCCCCTTGGTGCCGGGCACCACCTCCTCAACGTTGTTTGGTTCTGTCACGGAGCCCGCACTGTAATGTTATCCCTTGGCCATGCACAGTTAGCGGTGCCCGTCTTCTGACATCATGTAGGTGTCAGGCTGGCAGTGCCTGTGCGTCCAAGCTGCCCGAGATCCAACCTTGCAGTGTCATCTAATGTAGTCCCACTGCGGGCCAGGGATCCATGGGCATGCGCAGTGCATATCATCGCCTCTCACTCACCTCCTTCCTGCTTCTTCAGACTGTGCGGCGTCACGGCCGTGGCATGCTATTAGGGATCAGCTGACGCCGCCTAGTCTGAAGAAGCGTGAAGAAGGGGAGTGAGAGGCTAGTATATGCACTGCGCATGGCCATGGATACCAGGCCCACTGTGGGATCACATTAGACGACACTGCGAGGTGTGATTTCGGGCAGCGTGGACGCACAGGCGCAGCCAGGACGACAACAAATGATGTCAGAGGACGGGCAGCGCAAACTGTGCATGGCCAAGGGATAACATAACAGCGCAGGGTCCATGACGGAATCAAACAACGCTAAGGAGGCAGCGCACGGTGCCAAGGGGGTAGCAATGACGGCTGTGCTGCGTCACATTACAAAGGAAAGTCCCACCTCCGGGACGGTTGGACGGTGTGAGGGGACACATTACATGAGTGTGTAGTTCAGCGTTTGCAAGGAGCATAATTTCAAGAGCGACCTTTCCCTTGTGCAGTATTAGTGCTGCACATGGTGGCTCTTTCAGTAACAAACGCCTGGGGGGGGGGGGGACAGGTCCCCTTACATTTTAGTTGTGCCAGCGTGGCGGTCGCATGACACGTTGCCGGATACACAGCTGGGGATCAGCTGACGTTACTGAACCCCAATAACAGAGGAGCGACTGTTGACTGTGCACACAGCACTTCCAGGCACCAACTGGCGGTGTTAGAGCCCAGGGACAGCAGGAGGAGCAGATTGGAGGTATTGCCGCACACACAGCTGGGGATCAGCTGACGTTACTGAACCCCAATAACAGAGGAGCGACTGTTGACTGTGCACACAGCACTTCCAGGCACCAACTGGCGGTGTTAGAGCCCAGGGACAGCAGGAGGAGCAGATTGGAGGTATTGCCGCACACACAGCTGGGGATCAGCTGACGTTACTGAACCCCAATAACAGAGGAGCGACTGTTGACTGTGCACACAGCACTTCCAGGCACCAACTGGCGGTGTTAGAGCCCAGGGACAGCAGGAGGAGCAGAGGAACAGAGTGTAGGCCGAAGCCTGATTGGAGCAAGTTGAAAGGAAACCTTTAACCCCCCCCCCCAAGACGTTTGTAGCTGAAAGAGCCATGTTGTGCAGCACTAAGGATGCAAAAGGAAAAGGTTGCTCTTTTAATTATGCTCCTTGCAAACACCGAAGTAAACACTAAAAATGTGTCCCTTTATACCGTTAAACCGTTCCGGAGGTGCGAATTTCCTTCGTAATGGGACACAGCACAGCTGTCATTCCTATCCCCTTGATGCCGTGCGCTGCCTCCTCAGCGTTGTTTTAAGCTGCCACGGAGCCTGCGCTGTTCTGTTAGCCCTTGGCCATGCCCAATTAGCGCTGCCTGTCTTCTGACATAATTTGGTGTCAGGCTGTCAGTGCCTGTGCGTCCACGCTGCTCCAGATCCCACCTCGCAGTCTCATCTAACGTAATCCCACTGCGGGCCTTGGAACCATGGGCATGCACAGTGCATAACCTCGACTCTCACTCCCCTCCTTCCCTCTTCTTCAGACTGTGCGGTGTCACGGCCGTGGCATGCTAGGGATCAGCTGACGGCGCACAGTCTAAAGAAGGCGGAGGGAAATGAGCGAGAGCCCGAGGGGAAGATATGCACTGCGCATGCCCATGGATCCCAGGCCCGCAGTGTGACTCAATCAGAAGACACTGCGAGGCGGGATCTCGGGCACCGCGGCCGCACAGGCGCAGCCAGCCTGACACCAAATTATGTCAGAAGACAGGCAGCGCAAATAGGGCATGCCCAAGGGATAACAGAACAGCGCAGGCTCCGTGACAGCTTAAAACAACGCTGAGGAGGCAGCGCATGGCACCAAGGGGGTAGGAATGACGGCTGTGCTGCGTCACATTACGAAGGAAAGTCCCAGCTCCGGGACGGTATAACGGTATCAGTGAACACATTTTATAAGTGTTAAGTTCTGCGTGTGCAAAGAGCTAAAAAAAAAAAGCTACCTTTTCCTTGTGCAGCATTACTGCTGCACAAGATGGCTCTTTCAGTAACAAACGACGGGGGGGGGGGGGGGACAGGTTCCCTTACATTTAGGTTGTTGTGCCAGCGTGGCGGTCGCAGGACACATTGCCGGCTACACAGCTGGGGATCAGCTGACGTTACTGAAACCCAATAACACTGGGTCGTATGTTTTTACTGTGCAGCCTGCACTTCTGAGCCGCAACTGGCGGTGTTGGAGCCCAGGAATAGCAGTTCAGGTGGTAGAAAGATGAACACAGCAGGAGACCTGGATGACACCCAATTACTTAATCAGGCAGAGGAGTGGCAAATTCCTGCGAGATCCAGGCCTGGTTCATTTTCAGGAAAGTAAGCCGGTCAACGTTATCGGAGGATAGTCGCATGCGACGGTCTGTTAGTACACCACCTGCGGCACTAAAGACACGTTCCGATAAGACACTAGCCGCAGGGCAAGCCAGCACCTCCAATGCATACTGGCTTAGCTCTGGCCATGTATCCAGCTTAGAGACCCAAAACTTGAACGGGGAAGAGCCGTCTGGGAGTACAGTAAGAGGGCAAGCCATGTAGTCTGTCACCATCTGACGGAACCGTTGCCTCCTGCTGACTGGAGCCGCCGGTGATGGTGTAGACATTTGGGGCGGGCACACAAAAGTGTGCCAGAGTTGTGCCATACTGGGCTTGCCTTGGGCAGAGGCACTGCTTCTGCTCCCTCTTTGGGCAGAGCCTCCCCCACTGCCTCGACGCACTGAGCTGCTTTGTAAAGCACTAGCAGCACTCCTCTCAGTTGGACAGGAGAAGATGATGGAATTCACCAGTGTGTCGTGGTACTCCCGCAATTTACGCTCCCGGGTCAACGCAGGGATGAGGTTTTGGACGTTGTCCCGGTAGCGAGGATCGAGGAGGGTGAACACCCAATAATCAGGCATGTTGAGAATGTGGTCGATGCGGCGGTCGTTTCTCAGGCACTGCAGCATGAAATCCACCATGTGCTGCAGAGTGCCAACCGGCCCAGAAACGCTGTCCCCTGCTTGAGACATGATCTCTGCCCGCTCGTCATCACCCCACCCTCGCTGTACACACTGACCACTGGACAATTGTGTCGCTCCCTCCTCTGGACGGAGCTCTTCCTCCTCCATTGACTCCTCCTCATCCTCCTCACAAATTGGCCCCTGCGTACCCCTTTGTGAGGAACCACGTGGCGCTGACTCTCCAGAAGCTGATGGAAAAGGTGACTCCTCATCCTCCACCTCTTCCACCACATCATCCCTTAACCCTTGCAAAGTTTGCTGAAGCAGGCAGATAAGGGGGACAGTCATGCTGACTAGTGCATCATCTGCACTTGCCATCCGCGTGGAATAATCAAAAGGACGCAAAACCTGGCAGACGTCCTTCATAGTGGCCCACTCTGTGGTTGTGAAGTCTGATCGGCGCTGACTGCGACTTCTTTGCGCCTGATGCAGCTGGTACTCCATAACTGCTTGCTGCTGCTCACACAACCGCTCCAACATATGTAACGTGGAATTCCACCGGGTAGGTAGGTCACATATGATGCGGTGTTCCGGAAGGCGGAATCGGCGCTGCAGAGCAGCAATGCGGGATCTGGCCAAGCTGGAACGCCGCAAGTGAGCACACTCTAGGCGGACCTTGTGCAGCAGGGCATCAAGATCCGGATAGTCCCTCAGAAAACTCTGCACAACCAAATTGAGCACATGTGCCAGACATGGGATGTGAGTGAGGTTGCCAAGGGCCAAAGCTGCCACCAGATTTCGGCCATTGTCACACACTACCATGCCTGGCTGGAGATTCGCTGGCAGTAACCACACATCGCTCTCCTGCTTTATAGCATTCCAGAGCTCCTGCGCTGTGTGGCTTCGATGCCCCAATGAAACTAGTTTCAAGACGGCCTGCTGACGTTTGGCCACGGCTGTGCTCATGTCGGTCATAGGTAAACGTTCACGGGTCCATGTGGGGGTGGACTGTGACGGATCCTGCAGAGAGGAATCAGAGGAACTGGTGTAAGAGGAGGAGTCGATGCGTACAGACTGGATTCCTGCAATCCTTGGAGTGGGCAGGACACGTCCTGCGCCACTCGCACGATCTGTACCTGGCTCAACAACATTAACCCAATGGGCAGTGAGGGAAACATATCGCCCCTGTCCATGCTGACTGGTCCACGCATCGGTGGTGAGGTGGACCTTGCTACTGACGGCGTTCAGTAGCGCATGTTTTATGTTTGCCTCAACATGCCTGTGCAGGGCAGGGACAGCCTGCCTGCTGAAGTAAAAGCGGCTGGGCACCTTGTACTGTGGGACTGCCAATGCCATCAAGTCACGGAAGCTGTCAGTCTCCACCAGCCTGAACGAGAGCATTTCCAGGGACAACAGTTTGGCAATGCCTGCATTCAGAGCCTGTGCTCGGGGGTGGTTGGCCGAGAATGCCCGCCTTTTCTCCCATGCCTGTACTACCGATGGCTGTAGAGTAGACTGGGAGTGTGAGGATGACTGGGAAGGTGGTGCTGTGGGTGGAATTACACAAGGTCTCTGGGAGGAAGCCAAACCAGCTGTGCGTGAGCTGGAGGAAGAGGCAACACGAGCTGAAGAGGTGGTAGCTGCCGCTGTTGGTTGGCCTACATCTTCAGTGTGTTTCTGTAACTCCACCGCGTGCCTGGTCCGCACATGTTTCCACATATTTGTGGTATTGAGGTTGCTGACATTTTTCCCTCTTTTTACTTTATGATGACACAGCTTGCATTTGACAAAACAAATGTCATCTGCAACTGTGTCAAAAAAGGACCAGGCACTGCAAGTCTTGGGAGCGCCCTTTTTGGCTTTGGAAAGAGACAGGCTCCTAACGGGTGCCAAAGTGGAGGCTACAGGCTCCGCAGTCTTCCCCCTCCCTCTCCCTCTTTGGCCCGTAAGAGGAAGCTCTTCCTCTGAGCTGCTCCCACCACCTTCCTGTTCCTCACGCCACGATGGGTCAAGGACCTCATCATCTCCACTACCCTCTGCCACCAACTGCTCCTCCTGGGTAGTCTCAGCAGCACAATACGCACGAGAAAGCGGCACCTGAGTTTCATCATCAGATGCGTACTGCGCTGTGGTCACCGGAGGCACTGGCCCACCTGCCTCTTCAGAGTCAGAGAGAAAAAGGTGTTGGGCATCACTGCACACTGCCTCTTCTTCCATTTCTCCAATGCTGCTTGGCTGGCCCCCTGTTTCCAAGCCAAGAGATTCAGAGAACAGAAGTAGAGACGGCTCCTGTCCTGGGCTCTCTGACTGCCTGGCCAATTTGGCAGGTGGTGAAGAGACAGATGGCTGCTCTCCAGTGCTCTGTGCCTGAGAGGATGTGGCACTAACTGAAGTCGATGCCGAGGCGTTAGCTGCCATCCACCCGACAACGGCTTCAATTTGGTCTTCACGCAGCAGCGGTGCACGGCGCTCTCCGACAAAGCTGCGCATGAAGGACTGTTCCCTGCTGAAACTGAGTGACGACGAGTCACCGGCGCCCGCAGCAGGCACAGAATCACCACGTCCTCTCCCTGCTCCTCTCCCTGCTCCGCGCCCACGCCCACGTGCCTTACTCCCTGCCCTCTTCATCTTGGTTGACAGATAAAGATAAGCAGAAAAGTACTAAGGCCTTAGTGTGCTTATTCCTGTAATGCTCCTCCTAACAGGTGTAAGAAACACTAATGTTGTAAATTGTGGACTAAACTTTATTATTTTTCAAATGTGGCCTACACAAGTGTTAAGTTGTGTTTGGTGAACTTAACTTTTTTTTTGGTGCAGATCGGGCTACAGAGCTAGTTTAAATCACACGGAGAGCGTGCAGACAGCCGTAAACGGCGCTGCAAGGCCAAAAAACCCTCCTCTCGGTTATCCTATATAGTGTTTTTCCACTATTTAGCTGGATACGAGTGGAAAGACACTAATAGGAATTTTTTTTTTCAAATTTTAAACTGGCTGCACTATTTGAAAAAAAGGAAATTGTTTTTCAAGGTATGAGGCAGTAACGCACCCTGAGCTGAATCCAACCGGCTATGGCTGCACACAGACTACAGGGCGAGCTGCGCTCACACAGAGACCGTGCAGACAGCCGTAAACGGCGCTGCAAGGCCAAAAAACCCTCCTCTAGGTTATCCTATATAGTGTTTTTCCACTATTTAGCTGGATACGAGTGGAAAGACACTAATAGGAATTTTTTTTTTCAAATTTTAAACAGGCTGCACTATTTGAAAAAAAGGAAAATTTTTCTCAAGGTATGAGCCAGTAACGAACCCTGAGCTGAATCCAACCGGCTATGGCTGCACACAGACTACAGGGCGAGCTGGGCTCACACGGAGACCGTGCAGACAGCCGTAAACGGCGCTGCAAGGCCAAAAAACCCTCCTCTCGGTTATCCTATATAGTGTTTTTCCACTATTTAGCTGGATACGAGTGGAAAGACACTAATAGGAATTTTTTTTTTCAGATTTTAAACAGGCTGCACTATTTGAAAAAAAGGAAAATTTTTCTCAAGGTATGAGCCAGTAACGAACCCTGAGCTGAATCCAACCGGCTATGGCTGCACACAGACTACAGGGCGAGCTGGGCTCACACGGAGACCGTGCAGACAGCCGTAAACGGCGCTGCAAGGCCAAAAAACCCTCCTCTAGGTTATCCTATATAGTGTTTTTCCACTATTTAGCTGGATACGAGTGGAAAGACACTAATAGGAATTTTTTTTTTCAAATTTTAAACAGGCTGCACTATTTGAAAAAAAGGAAAATTTTTCTCAAGGTATGAGCCAGTAACGAACCCTGAGCTGAATCCAACCGGCTATGGCTGCACACAGACTACAGGGCGAGCTGGGCTCACACGGAGACCGTGCAGACAGCCGTAAACGGCGCTGCAAGGCCCAAAAACCCCCCTCTAGGTTATCCTATGTAGTGTTTTTCCACAATAGAGCTGGAGACTGGTGGAAAAACACTAATAGGAAATTTGAGAAAAAATGTGCAGCAGGCTGCACTAAGAGCAAAAAAGAACAACTGTGTGAGGCAGTGTGAACCCCCCCTGAGCTGAATACAACCGGGTATATGGCTGCACACAGACTACAGAGTGAGCTGCACACACACACACACACAGAGACCTTGCAGAACGCTGTTAAAACAGCGCTGCAAGGCAAGAGCAAGGTGAACAGTGAAGAACACACAGCGTTTTGCTAAATTAGCCTTTGGAAAGGAAAATAAAGCAATTAGCTAGCTCGACTGGCCCTCAGTTAGAACACAGCGTCCTGTCCCTAACTGAAATCACAGCAGAGTGAGCGCAAAATGGCGGCAGCGCTTTTTTATAGTGCAGAGTGACATCATTTCAGCAGCCAATCCCAGCCTTGCCAGTACTTACATGCCCACCATGCTAAACAGGATGTGCCCACACTTTCATTCATTCCTCATTGGCTGCTGCGTTCAATTTGAATTCTGGGAACTTCCGATTCCGGTATCCGATACGCGGGAAGTATCGGAATTCAGTATCGGAATTCCGATACCGCAAATATCGGCCGATACCCGATACTTGCGGTATCGGAATGCTCAACACTAGTAGTCACAAGCCATCAAAGAACTGCTTAAATTTTTGCTCCAGAAGCAGTGTGAAAGACTGGTGGAAAGCATGCCAAGATGTATAAAATCTGTGATTAAATATCATGGTTATTCCACAAAATATTGATTTCTGAACTCTTTAAACATTAGTATTGTTGTTTCTAAATGAGTTGAACTTGTTTTCTTTGCATTATTTGAGTTCTGAAAACACTGTTTTTTTTATTTTGGCCATTTTTCTTTGTCAGAAACAAAATACAAAAATTATTGCTTGGAAATTCGGAGACATGTTGTTAGTAGTTTATAGAATAAAAGAACAATTTACATTTTACTCAAAAATATACCTATAAAGAGAAAAATCAGACAAAATGAACATTTTGCAGTGGTCTCTTAATTTTTGCCAGAGCTGTATTACAGATAGAGATGCTTTAAGTACATTTCACCTTAACAGCAATATATTGTAAACCCAAACTAAAATTATTCATTTTGGAAAAGCAACGGCTTATGGACAATTGAATTAAAAGTTCAAATATAAGAATTGAGGGTATGGATCTGTCTAATTATCTCTTTAGACATAGACCTGCACAGATAAGGGGGAGTCCTCTATGTCCAGAAGAAAGGTACTGTAACAAGCCTGCCGGCTTCACTGCATGGCCTCCTATCCCCCATCTGCTTTACACACAAACTCACTCACTGCTCTGGGCCATGTTGTGACTTCTCTCTGCTGCCAGCTCCATGCTGTGTACCTCATGTCTCCTGCTTACTTTGTGCATGCTCTGTCTGTGTGCATAGGGGGGCGGCGCCGGCAACTCCTGTTCCTTATTGAGACTGTGTGCACCTTGCTAAGGTGTCCCCAGTCAATCGCCATGAGGCTTCCTGTACGTAAGACTTCCCCACCCATTGGTTGGAGCCTGTGCAACATACTTCCTCAGTCAGTTCCTTGCTGCTGAGGTGCCAGGTCCCTGTGTTCTGACATCTGTGTCTGCCACCCAGTGGTGTGTTGTACCCTGGCCTGTGTCCTTGTCTGCCACCCAGTGGGGCATCGTACCCTGGCGCATGTCCTTGTATCTGTGCATTGTCCCATTTCTGACTCGGTCTTTGTCTATTCCTGTTCCTGTGTCCATTTATATCTCTGTCTTGGTTTGCTTTCTCTTCTGTGCATTCTCTGTGTCATGCTTTGCTCTATTATCGGCTCTGCACTATGTATCTAGCTTTGCTCTGCTCTTGGCTCTGCACTGTGTCTTGCTTTGCTCTGCTCTTAACTCTGCATTCTGTGTCTTGCTTTGCTCTGCTTTTGACTCTGCACTCTGTGTCTTGCTTTGCTCTGCACTCTGCTTCTTGCTTTCCTCTGCTTTTGGCTCTGCACTCTGTCTTGCTTTGCTCTGCTTTCGGCTTTGCACTCTGTGGTTCCACTTTGTACTCAGCTCTGCACTCTGTAGCTTTGCTCTGTACTTGGCGCTGCACTCTGTGGCTTTGCTCTGCTCTCAACTCTGCACTCTGTGCCCTTGCTCTGCCCTCTGCTCTGCTGCTCCGCTCTCGCTCTGCAGCTCCGCTCCTTGCGGTTCTTCCCTGCTTCACTACTTGCGGTTCTTCCCTGCTCCACTCCTTGCGGTTCTACCTGGCACCGCTCCTTACGGTTCTACCTTGCTCCGTTTCTACGTCTCTGCTTTTTGCTCTGCCTCCTGCGTTTGTTCTTGGCTCCACCTCCTGCTCTTGGCTCTATTTCCTGTGCTTCTGCTTTGTATCCACTCTTGCGGTCTTTCTCTACCTCCGTTCCTACTGTCCGAACAGGTCATTACCCGTTTCCATATACCAGCCGTGCCTGCCTGTATACCGGTCCCTACCGGTCCTGCCAGTGTACCAGTTCAGTCTTCCTGTCCACCTGCTGTGCCTACCTGCCCTGTGTCTCAGCCATGCCTGCCTTCCTGCCTGAGTGCCTGCCTACCAGTGTGCCAGCAGTGCCCGCCTGCCAGTGTCTCAGCCATGCCCGTCTGCCCGCCAGTGTCTCTGCCAAGTTCTGTACCCTGGTGGGATCAGCAGCCACAGCCAGACACCACCCTGGAGTGGTAACTGGTATCTTCCTGCCGCACAAGCCTGACCTCACCATCAGAGGCTCCAGCGAAGACCAAGGAAGCTACTTAGTTACGCCCCAGGGTAGTCTGGTTTGTGGCACAATGGGGCCACTCTCCCGCACACCTGTGCCAACCAGTCTGGATCTCATTGTCACAAAAAGTGTGCACTGACCAGTAGTGTAGCTACTGGGGAGGGGGCAGAGGGAGCCATCACGCCGGGGTCTCTTCTCATGTAGGGGCCCAATGGGAGTCAATGCCCCTTCTGTGATGAGGCAGAACACAGCACAGGAGGAGAGCAGCACAATGCCTGCTCCTGTCTGATGGAGACTCTGCAGTTGCAGTTGGTCAGTTGCAGAGTCTCACTCCTGCATTGTATGGTGCTGACTGACCTGATGATGGAGTTTTTCCCAGGCAGCAGTTATGCTGGGTCCTAGTGCCTACCTTGCATTTCACTCACTTCCCGGTCCTGCCTCACTGCCTTCAAAGTTCATCAATGGGGATGGAATGTATTAGGTCTACTAAATTCAGGTATGTCATGGTCACTATGGGGTGAAGGCAAGAGGATAAGGGTATTGTGCAGGCTGAGGTTGGGGGACAGGGCACTGGGGGTGAATGTGAGACCATGGGGGTAATGTGGTGGCTGAAGTTGGGGAGGGGGACAGGACACTGGGGGGTGAATGTGAGATGATGAGGGTATTATGGGGGCTGAAGTGGTGAAGGTGGGGAGGGGTACAGGGCACTGGGAGGAGAATGGGGGTGTTGCGGGAGCTAAAGTGTGGGAGGGGGACAGAACACTGGGGGGGTGAATGCGAGACTATGGATGTATTGTGGTGGCTGAGGTGGGGGAGGGGGATAGGGCACTGGGGGGACTCATTATTGTACTGTTTTGTTAGGAGATTATGTAGAATTAAAACCAGATAGATGTATACAGACTGTGCCCTGCTACTTGCCGCCAACGCACTCTAACAAGCATCTCTATTCTTCCGACAGGTATGTTCATCCACCCAGCTCTCCTGCTCTCCTGCTGTCTGTCTATGAAGTGCACATAGTACATCACCCAGCTTTGCACATAGACTTGCCTCTGCACCTAGCATTCACATGGTATGCCTTTTAACTAACCCCATGGAGAGTTAGTGGGGCTTTTTATACTTACCAGCTGGGTCTCTTATGAGTATTAGTATAACAAGCCACCATAATCACATTTAAAGCACCACTACCGCATTTTTGTTGTTATTTCACCGCCGGAGTGGTGCTTAAAATACAAGACCCTGCCCCCTGTCTGATACTCACCTTCCAGTATTGTCATCTGTTTTCGCTGATGCTCAGTTCCATCTCTTGCAGTTTATGACCTGCTGGCTGCTCCAGGGTTTCATGGAGCGCCGCGGAGGTCAGCAATCAATGTAAGTCTATGAGAGCCTCATTCTTGCTCTCATAGACTTACATTCAGAGCTTGTGACATAGCTTCTAACTTCTGGCCAGTCAGAAGCTGCGCTCACATGATGGAGCCACAGGACTGGAGCAGTGCCAAAAAATGGTGAATACGTTGGAGGATGAGTATATGACCGGCAGGGGACTTGCACCACTCCAACGGTGATAAAAAAAATGCTGGAGTAGTGCTTTAATAACTTGTAGATTGTGAGCCCTTGCGGGCAGGGTCCTCTCTCCTCATGTACCAGTCATGACTTGTATTGATTAAGATTATTGTACTTGTTTTTTATTATGCATACCCCTTCTCACATGTAAAGCGCTATGGAATAAATGGCGCTATAATAATAAATAATAACTTCATAATAAGTAATTTATTGTTATAACATTTATAAAGGCTTGGAATAAATGCCTGCATTCACTTTATGTGACTGCAGGCTGCAAAATCATGACAGGGAGCACCTGCTGCATGAGCACCCAATATCACTGACGTTATCAGGCAACCATGCGACCACATGTTTGCCATGTGCATGTGTCGACTAGAAAGGGTTGGCTTCTCTCAATAGAAGAGAACTGAGAGAAGTCGAAAGAGTCATCACATGACCAACTTCTCGAATCTGTGATACTGGGGCCATTATTAAAGTACATGAGGGGACTAGGAAGACATTATTAAATGTTAAGTGGGCACTTAAGAAGCATTATTGTTTAAAGGGCACCAGTAGTGCAGCTATCTGGTTGTAGAGGCTGCTGAGCCTGCTGTCAGTTAAGGCTGGGGCACAGTTACAGCTGCCACTCTCTATACACAGAGTGATGACTGAAAGCATGCCAGAGCTGCCTCTTTGACTGGAAGAACGAAGCTGCCGGGAGGAATAAAGGTAATTTTCTACTGGCAGAAGGGCTCTCAGTGCGGGCTGCGCACTGTGTTACAACATTATTAACCATTATACTGTGTTTTGGGGGTAGCAGTGGGGACATAACTCTATGTGTAGGGGAACTGGGTATATATGAGAGCTGTGGTCCAATAACAGTGTGGTCACCTGCTACGGTTCCCCTATACCCACAATTAGGATGCACCCCCATAGCTGTAAACCTGGTTATGGGCCCACTCAGATGTTTCGTTACCCCCCCACCCGAGCTGAAACCCTGGCTACTCCTCTGCCACTGAACCTTCTGGAGTTTCTCACTTAGCTTAGAGTCATATGTGTGCATGTATGAACCCTCATGTTGCTTCTTACTTCAAGACTACATTCACACATCTGTGCTATCCATTTTTTTTCGACAGCACACTGGCCCATAGAACGTTATTGATCCATACATACGTTGGTTTAAAAAAATGGATCCATGTCTCAGGTTTGTAAGTTTCCAAGTATTTCCCATTCTCATCCATTTTGCAGATCAAACCCAGCCTTGAAATACTATAGGGATCAATGTAAAACAGATGACACACAAAACATACACATTGCACTTATGTGTTTCATCCATTTTTATCTGATACATTGTGAAAAATCAAGAAAGTTCAGACAGTTTTCCTATTTCAGTGAATAAAAAAGTGATAAAAAAATGGAAGCAACTAGGAGGACACCTGAAAAAAATATGTCATTGTAACTTTAAGGAATAACCTTTGTTTTAATATTTATTTCGTAAATCAATAGTACATATGAAAGTAAGCAACTTTGTAATGTATCTTATCAGAGAAATATCTGCTTCTTTCTCCATTTCGAGTGAAAATTAATTTTCAAAATTCTAAATTCACAGGTAAAATCTTTATTCCATGACAACAGATTTTCCCATTACTGAAATAGGAGATAAGATTCTCTGTGGAGGAAAGAAGGGAGGAAGAGGAGGGAGGAAGAGGAGGGAGGAGCTAGAACAAGAATTCCTCCATCCTCCATCTTATAAAAATCAATTGCCATCTCCTATCTCAGTAAAGTAAAAATCTGTCTTCATTAAATACAGACTTTTCCTGGAAATTGAGCATTTTGAAAATGAATCATGAATCCTGGTGGGGAAAGAGGCCAATATTCTCTGAAAAGATACATTACAAAGTTGCTTATTTTCAAGTGTACTATTGATTTATGAAATAAATATTATAATGATGGTTACTCTTTAAAGTCTTAAGTGTAAACTAAAATAAAGTATAGACTATAATTTATAGGTGGAAGTCTAAGTGGCAACATTTATATTAGTTTTAATACAGACCTCAGAATACTATATTTGGTCAATTGTGTTATTGTAACCGATCAAAACTATCAAAAACTAATCTAATGCATAAAATAATGCACTAGCTCTGGTGTGAAAATGTGCGTTAAAATGTCATAATTTTATTTAATTCTTCAATGCATCTTTGTGCTTCGAATGCAAAAAAAAGAAAAAAGAAAAACAAAGTTTTGTCATGACGGTAATATGAGGATACCCATTGGGATATAGTTTATTAGCTAATTAAAAGTGGCAGTTTAATGGTGTCTGCACTAATGTATTTGATTAGAAGTGGCTTTGTGAAGAATAGTCCTTGTGACTCTAATCTCTGGAATGTTGACTCCTTCTGAGGTCAGTGATGGGTAGGATTACCAGACCAAATATTCATGGCCTTATAATCAAATCCACATGCTGCCTAGTCTCAATTGCTGCTCATAGATGTGCATGAACGGAAAATAATAAATTAATTGATTAATCAGGCAGGCAATTTTACTGCAATGAAGCTGAAGAACATAAGTATCCCAAAATAGTTGTGTTTGGCTTTGGCTGATAACTTTATCAGAACAAAAACACATTTTTAATTTATTTCTGATATAGATAAATATCTATAGCAAGGCCATTTTAACATATTTGTGGACCAAAAATTCCTTAATAAAGCTCTATTTTTTTATCTAGTTTTTTCTTAATGTAGGTGTGGGCAATTCATTTTCCCATGTGGCCAGGTGAGAGACTACGAGTATGGTGGAGGGCCGAACCTTCTGCTCAATAGTAATATTATTTTGTTGTTATTTTATAAATTATCCTGAGAGCTGGATGGTTGTAAAATGAAGAAGCTTGCAGTTTATGACTGTAGACAAGATATTTTGAAAATATTATAGTTTTGAAAGACGAAGAAGTGAATTTATTATAGACGTGTTGTGTGATTGGGTGCATGATTGCTTTGCGCTAAAATGTTCTTCTTTTTGATGTTTTTGCTCACTAACTTGGCCTATGTATACATGTATCTACTTTAATCTCCATGGAACTTCAAAGTGAGCAGTATGAAGTAGCTTCCAAGCTGTTTGTAAGATTTGTACAAATCTGGGGCAGACATATCAGGAGTCCAAGAGGTAATAAGGCCCATTACTTCCTCCAAAGCCTGACAAATTGTGCATTATGATGAGCTAGTGGGCTGCAAAGGGCTCAAAAATGGTTCTTGAACAGGTGTCCTCTTCTATCTGTGTCTGTCAGTGGTACAACTTAAAAAACACAATGAACACCACTAAGAACCATAAATCAAACCTAAATTAAGAATAAGAATCGTAATGTGTCTCATGAGGTTAGGGTGCACTGTGAGGGTTACAGTGAATAAACACTGAGAAAAGGGAACTGAACCATCTAACCACCACAGGATAGGAAATCGCCAGAGAGTACCACAGTGTTATGATCAATAATATGCCTTTATTAAATATATTGGCAATTCATACATTAAAAGAGTTTTTGTAAAAAAATTTATACATATATATATATATATAGTATATGAATAAAAATATATAATACAAAAAACGCAGGTACTATTGTATGGTACCCAGAGGTCCCTAAATAATGAAGGTAGCAACCCACCAAGGAAAAAATTACCTTTACGCTGTACTAACAAAAAAACAAAATTTTTTTTTTTTTGTTATATATAACACAAAAAAATAAAAAGAGGTCAATAATAGACCAAAAAAATTATTTTGTGAAATACAAAAAAGAAAAATATTGTATTTAGAGTGAAACCCAACAAAATAACACTATATATCCACTGAAGAGGATTATTATACAAAAATCTAAAAAACAGTGCAAAAACCTCATAAAATTTACATATATAATTTTCCTAGATAATAATAGTGCTAAAAAATTAATACACCACAAAAATGTATATATAGCAACAACATGTATATCAAACAAAGTGACAAAAGTGCATAAGAAGATTAAGACACAGCGAGGTAGAAAATGAGGTAATTTGAGAATATATTCACTCAATGTATATAAAGTGACAAAGTGCAAAAAAGTGATTTTAGTACAGCGGGGTAGATGGGAATGATGTCAGCTCACCGCATAAAATATGTGTCCCGTTGCAGTGGAAAACCGTGGGTTAAAAACCTGCATTTTATTGATTTGCTATATAAGCAGGTACCCACATGCAATATATGATAGCTCGTTAATAATTTCAGCGGGCGCACGCAGGACTCAGTATCCCCCTGAAGGCAGCTCACCTGCGGTAATTATTAACCAGCTAGTGTCTATGTAAGCTTATCTGCGGCGATGGTTTGACCGCTGAAATTATTAACGAGCTATCATATATTGCATGTGGGTACCTGCTTATATAGCAAATCAATAAAATGCAGGTTTTTAACCCACGGTTTTCCACTGCAACGGGACACATATTTTATGCGGTGAGCTGACATCATTCCCATCTACCCCGCTGTACTAAAATCACTTTTTTGCACTTTGTCACTTTATATACATTGAGTGAATATATTCTCAAATTACCTCATTTTCTACCTCGCTGTGTCTTAATCTTCTTATGCACTTTTGTCACTTTGTTTGATATACATGTTGTTGCTATATATACATTTTTGTGGTGTATTAATTTTTTAGCACTATTATTATCTAGGAAAATTATATATGTAAATTTTATGAGGTTTTTGCACTGTTTTTTAGATTTTTGTATAATAATCCTCTTCAGTGGATATATAGTCTTATTTTGTTGGGTTTCACTCTAAATACAATATTTTTCTTTTTTGTATTTCACAAAATAATTTTTTTGGTCTATTATTGACCTCTTTTTATTTTTTTGTGTTATATATAACAAAAAAAAAAAAAAATTTTTGGTTTTTTGTTAGTACAGCGTAAAGGTAATTTTTTCCTTGGTGGGTTGCTACCTTCATTATTTAGGGACCTCTGGGTACCATACAATAGTACCTGCGTTTTTTGTATTATATATTTTTATTCATATACTATATATATATATGTATAAATTTCTTTACAAAAACTCTTTTAATGTATGAATTGCCAATATATTTAATAAAGGCATATTATTGATCATAACACTGTGGTACTCTCTGGCGATTTCCTATCCTGTGGTGGTTAGATGGTTCAGTGGTACAACTTAAATAGCACAGATTTTACATGATGGTGAAAATTGTGTAAATGGCGCTAAATGTATCAAAAACCGGCCTTTTTCTTTCATTTAAACACATTTAGTCACTGTTCTTGCCACCTCATGACTTGTATTGTAAAAAAATAGCACATAAAAGTTGAGTACAATTCAATTCCACTGAAATAAATACGGCCATCTCTATTGCTATTCCATTACCACTATTTCCAAGCTGTTTTCTAAAGCAGAATGAAGAATTTGTTTGTTTTTTTCACTCTCTTTAAAATAATGTGTTTCTTGGATAATAATCTGTTTGGATTTCATGTAGTTGAAGACAACCTAGGAGAGTAACACAGGAAGACCATGAGGGCATAAACCTATAGCCTTATTAGCCTATGGGTTAATCGGACTCAACTAGCATAGAGGTTGCAGAAGAGTAACTTTTGTGTAGGTACTGGATGAAGACACAACTTATTGTGTGAATAGTGTGAGGTCACTACAAAACTGTGTGCCATTAATCTGTCCTTAGCAACAGCTTGAGAGAAACCAAAATCAGATAAATGCGTTTTTTTGTATATCCACTTTATCAGATGTAGGCAATTAACAGCTCACACACCTCAATTTGGGGTTTTGTTTTTAAGAAGTACATGCTAGACAAGGCATAAAGATCCTATTATTTCTAGGGGACAATATGGCCAACTAATCCCAATTTATTTTCCAAGCTGTGTTAGCTACAAAAGCTTTAGAAAGAGCAGAGATAAAGGAATTCTCTCTGGGCTCCTAATCTCATCACTAAAGTTGGAGTTTTCTACCTTCAAACTTTTCCCTTATTTAACAATGGGCAAAACAGAAAAATAAAAGAAGAAGAAAAGAAAGAAAAACATTTTTCTGCTTCAATACTTCATTTCTGGAGGCCGGTAAGGGGCCAATTATGCAAATGTGTTGTGTATAGTATTTGGAATACCACAGCACAAGTTCTCCCGTCTAATTGCTGCTTCTCTACAGGGCTAGAGGTGACATTTCTATTACTAATTGTAGAGACATTAAGAACATTTAATTTCATCATTCATTTTCACATTCCTGTTGAATTTACTGTGTCTAAAACTCATAGTTCAAGGTTTTACAGAATATATTTTTATTCCTGGACAAACAGACCTAGACTATGCAGACTATGAGCAACATGTGAAATTACCATACCTAATCATCTAAGAACAAGGTAACACATTTTTTAATCCAACGGTTATTTCCATCTTAAACTTGAATAACAAAGATGTCTGGAATCCCATATATAGTTTTTCTATACATTTGGTGGTGAGCACTTTGACCCACCAAGTGCTTCACAGAAGTTTATAATGCAGAACCGTAAAAAAAAAAAAAATCATATTTTTTCACAAAAATCATCTTTTTGCCATCAATTTTTTATTTTCCCAAGGGTAAGTGAAGAAATTGGACCCCAAAAGTTGTTGTACAATTTGTCCCGAGTACGCTGATACCCCATATGTGGGGGTAAACCACTGTTTGGGCGCATGGGAGAGCTCGGAAGGGAAGGAGCGCCGTTTGACTTTTCAATGCAAAATTAACAGGAATTGAGATGGGGCGCGATGTTGAATTTGGAGAGCCACTGATGTGCCTAATCATTGAAACCCCCGACAAGTGACACCATTTTGGAAAGTAGACCCCATAAGGAACTTATCTGGATGTGTGGTGAGCACTTTGACCCACCAAGGGCTTCACAGAAGTTTATAATGCAGAGCCGTAAAAATAAAACAAAAATTTTTTCCCAGAAAAATTATTTTTTAGCCCCCAGTTTTGTATTTTCCCGAGGGTAACAGGAGAAATTGGACCGCAAAATTTGTTGTCCAATTTGTCCTGAGTACGCTGATACCCCATATGTGGGGGGAAACACAGTTTGTGCGCATGGGAGGGCTCGGAAGGGAAGGAGCGCCATTTGGAATGCAGACTTAGATGGAATGGTCTGCAGGCGTCACATTGCGTTTGCAGAGCCCATAATGTACCTAAACAGTAGAAACCCCCCAAAAGTGACATCATTTTGGAAAGTAGCCCCCCTAAGGAACTTATCTGGATGTGTGGTGAGCACTTTGACCCACCAAGGGCTTCACAGAAGTTTATAATGCAGAGCCGTAAAAATAAAACAAAAATTTTTTCCCACAAAAATTATTTTTTAGCCCCCAGTTTTGTATTTTTCCGAGGGTAACAGGAGAAATTGGACCCCAAAATTGTTGTCCAATTTGTCCTAAGTACGCTGATACCTGATATGTGGGGGAGAACCACCGTTTGAGCGCATGGCAGAGCTCGTAAGAGAAGGAGCATCATTTGGAATGCAGACTTTGCAGAGCCCCTAATGTACCTAAACAGTAGAAACCCCCCACAAGTGACCCCATATTGGAAACTAGACCCCCCGAGGAACTTATCTAGATGTGTTGTGAGAACTTTGAACCCCCAAGTGTTTCACTACAGTTTATAACGCAGAGCCGAGAAAATAAAAAATCTTTATTTTTTCCACAAAAATTATTTTTTAGCCCCCAGTTTTGTATTTTCCCAAGGGTAACAGGAGAAATTAGACCCCAAAAGTTGTTGTCCAATTTGTTCTGAGTACGCTGATACTGATATGATATGATATGATATACCCTGATATGTTGTTGGGGTAAGCCCCTGTTTGGGCACACGGGAGAGCTCGGAAGGGAAGGAGCACTGTTTTACTTTTTCAACGCAGAATTGGCTGGAATTGAGATCGGACGCCATGTCGTGTTTGGAGAGCCCCTGATGTGCCTAAACAGTGGAAACCCCCCAGTTATAACTGAAACCCTAATCCAAACACACCCCTAACCCTAATCCCAACGGTAACCCTAAGCACACCCCTAACCCAGACACACCCCTAACCCTAGTCCCAACCCTATTCTCAACCGTAAATGTAATCCAAATCCTAACCCTAACTTTAACCCCAACCCTAACTTTAGCCCCAACCCTAACTGTAGCCTTAACCCTAGCCCTAACCCTAGCCCTAACCCTAGCCCTAGCCCCAACCCTAACCCTAGCCCTAACCCTAACCCTAGCCCTAACCCTAACCCTAGCCCTAACCCTAGCCCTAGCCCTAACCCTAACCCTAGCCCTAATGGGAAAATGGAAATAAATACATATTTTTATTTTTTTTATTTTTCCCTAACTAAGGGGGTGATGAAGGGGGGTTTGATTTACTTTTCTAGCAGGTTTTTTAGCGGATTTTTATGATTGGCAGCCGTCACACACTGAAAGACGCTTTTTATTGCAAAAAATATTTTTTGCATTACCACATTTTGAGAGCTATAATTTTTCCATATTTTTGTCCACAGAGTCATGTGAGGTCTTGTTTTTTGCGGGACGAGTTGACGTTTTTATTGATAACATTTTCGGGCACATGACATTTTTTGATCGCTTTTTATTCCGATTTTTGTGAGTCAGAATGACCGAAAACTGGCTATTCATGAACTTCTTTTGGGGGAGGCATTTATACCGTTCCGCATTTGGTAAAATTGATAAAGCAGTTTTATTCTTTGGGTCAGTACATTTACAGCAATACCTCATTTATATTTTTTTTTATGTTTTGGCGCTTTTATACGATAAAAACTATTTTACAGAAAAAAATTATTATTTTTGCATCGCTTTATTCTGAGGACTATAACTTTTTTATTTTTTGCTGATGATGCTGTGTGGCAGCTCGTTTTTTGCGGGACAAGATGAAGTTTTCAGCGGTACCATGGTTATTTATATCGGTCTTTTTGATTGCGTGTTATTCCACTTTTTGTTTGGCGGTATGAGAATAAAGCGTTGTTTTTTGCCTCGTTTTTTTTTTTCTTACGGTGTTCACTGAAGGGGTTAACTAGTGATATAGTTTTATAGGTGGGGTAGTTATGGACGCGGCGATACTAAATGTGTGTACTTTTATTGTTTTTTTTTATTTAGATAAAGAAATGTATTTATGGGAATAATATTTTATTTTTTTTTAATTATTTAGGAAATTTTTTTTTTTTTTTTACACATTTGGAAATTTTTTTTTAACTTTTTTACTTTCTTTTAGGGGGGACATCACAGATCGGTGATCTGACAGTTTGCACAGCACTCTGACAGATCACCGATCTGACTTACAGTGCTGCAGGCTTACTAAGCGCCTGCTCTGAGCAGGCACTTGGTAAGCCACCTCCCTCCTGGAGCAGGGAGGGAGGTAGGGAGAGCCTCGCAGCAACGCGATCACATGGTGTTGCTGCGGGGGGGCTCAGGGAAGCCCGCAGGGAGCCCCCTCCCTGCGCGACGCTTCCCTATACCGCCGGCACACTGCGATCATGTTTGATCACGGTGTGCCGGGGGTTAATTGTTATGAACAGGTAATTCAGAACCACAATGGACCTTGAAGTTCAGAGCAAACAAAGTGACCTGACAATTACCAAAAACATAGGACGAGCTCTGAGACGTGGGAACTCTGCTGACCGCAATCCCTAATCCTATCCAACCACACTAGAGGTAGCCGTGGAGCGCTCCTGACCAGTCCTATGCGCCTCGAGCACAGCCTGAGAAACTAGCTAGCCCTAAGAAAGAAAAATAAGCCTACCTTGCCTCAGAGAAATATCCCAAAGGAAAAGGCAGCCCCCCACATATAATGACTGTGAGTTGAGATGAAAATACAAACGCAGAGATGAAATAGATTTAGCAAAGTGAGGCCCAACTTACTGAACAGACCGAAGATAAAAAAGATTGCTTTGCGGTCAACACAAAACCCTACAAACAACCACGCAGAGGGGGCAAAAAGACCCTCCGCACCGACTAACGGTACGGAGGTGCTCCCTCTGCGTCCCAGAGCTTCCAGCAAGCAAGAAAAACCAATATAGCAAGCTGGACAGAAAAAATAGCAAACAAAAATAACACAAGCAAAACTTAGCTTATGCAGGAAGACAGGCCACAGGAACGATCCAGGAGAAAGCAAGACCAATACTAGAACATTGACTGGAGGCCAGGATCAAAGCACTAGGTGGAGTTAAATAGAGCAGCACCTAACGACTTAACCTCATCACCTGAGGAAGGAAACTCAGAAGCCGCAGTACCACTCTCATCCACCAAAGGAAGCTCATAGACAGAACCAGCCGAAGTACCACTCACGACCACAGGAGGGAGCTTGGCCACAGAATTCACAACAGTACCCCCCCCTTGAGGAGGGGTCACCGAACCCTCACCAGAGCCCCCAGGCCGACCAGGATGAGCCACATGAAAGGCACGAACAAGATCGGCAGCATGGACATCAGAGGCAAAGACCCAGGAATTATCTTCCTGACCATAACCTTTCCACTTAACCAGATACTGGAGTTTCCTTCTCGAAACACGAGAATCCAAAATCTTCTCCACTATATACTCCAACTCCCCTTCAACCAAAACTGGAGCTGGAGGATCAATAGATGGAGCCACAGGTGCCACGTATCTCCGCAACAATGACCTATGGAACACGTTATGGATGGAAAAAGAAGCTGGAAGAGTCAAACAAAAAGACACAGGATTAAGAACCTCAGAAATCCTATATGGACCAATGAAACGAGGCTTAAACTTAGGAGAGGAAACCTTCATAGGAATATAACGAGATGACAACCAAACCAAATCCCCAACACGAAGTCGGGGACCCACACAGCGCCTGCGGTTAGCGAAACGTTGAGCCTTCTCCTGGGACAAAGTCAAATTGTCCACTACATGAGTCCAAATCTGCTGCAACCTATCAACCACAGTATCCAAACCAGGACAGTCCGAAGACTCAACCTGCCCTGAAGAGAAACGAGAATGGAAACCAGAATTGCAGAAAAACGGCGAAACCAAAGTAGCCGAGCTGGCCCGATTATTAAGGGCGAACTCAGCCAAAGGCAAAAAGGACACCCAATCATCCTGATCAGCAGAAACAAAACATCTCAGATATGTTTCCAAGGTCTGATTGGTTCGTTCAGTCTGGCCATTTGTCTGAGGATGGAAAGCCGAGGAAAAAGACAAATCAATGCCCATCCTAGCACAAAAGGCTCCCCAAAACCTCGAAACAAACTGGGAACCTCTGTCAGAAACGATGTTCTCTGGAATGCCATGTAAACGAACCACATGCTGGAAAAACAATGGCACCAAATCAGAGGAGGAAGGCAATTTAGACAAGGGCACCAAATGGACCATCTTAGAGAAGCGATCACAAACCACCCAAATGACCGACATTCTTTGAGAGACGGGGAGATCCGAAATAAAATCCATAGAGATATGTGTCCAAGGCCTCTTCGGGACCGGCAAGGGCAAAAGCAACCCACTGGCACGAGAACTGCAGGGCTTAGCCCGAGCACAAATCCCACAGGACTGCACAAAAGAACGCACATCCCGCGACAGAGACGGCCACCAAAAGGATCTAGCCACCAAATCTCTGGTACCAAAGATTCCAGGATGACCAGCCAACACCGAACAATGAACCTCAGAGATAACTTTATTCGTCCACCTATCAGGGACAAACAGTTTCTCCGCTGGGCAACGGTCAGGTCTATTAGCCTGAAATTTTTGCAGCACTCGCCGCAAATCAGGGGAGATGGCAGACAAAATTACCCCCTCTTTGAGAACACCCGCCAGCTCAGGCAAACCCGGAGAATCGGGCACAAAACTTCTAGACAGGGCATCCGCCTTCACATTTTTAGAGCCCGGAAGGTACGAAACCACAAAGTCAAAACGGGAGAAAAACAGCGACCAACGAGCCTGTCTAGGATTCAACCGTTTGGCAGACTCGAGATAAGTCAAGTTCTTGTGATCAGTCAAGACCACCACGCGATGCTTAGCTCCTTCAAGCCAATGACGACACTCCTCGAATGCCCACTTCATGGCTAGCAACTCTCGATTGCCAACATCATAATTTCGCTCAGCAGGTGAAAATTTCCTGGAAAAGAAGGCGCATGGTTTCATCACCGAGCAATCAGAACTTCTCTGCGACAAAACAGCCCCTGCTCCAATTTCAGAAGCATCAACCTCGACCTGGAACGGAAGCGAAACATCTGGTTGGCACAACACAGGGGCAGAAGAAAAACGACGCTTCAACTCCTGAAAAGCTTCCACAGCAGCAGAAGACCAATTGATCACATCAGCACCCTTCTTGGTTAAATCAGTCAACGGTTTAGCAATACTAGAAAAATTATTGATGAAGCGACGATAAAAATTAGCAAAGCCCAGGAACTTCTGCAGACGCTTCAGAGATGTTGGCTGAGTCCAATCATAAATGGCCTGAACTTTAACAGGGTCCATCTCGATAGTAGAAGGAGAAAAAATGAACCCCAAAAATGAAACCTTCTGAACACCAAAGAGACACTTTGACCCCTTCACAAACAAAGAATTAGCACGCAGGACCTGGAACACCATTCTGACCTGCTTCACATGAGACTCCCAATCATCTGAGAAGACCAAAATATCATCCAAGTATACAATCAGGAATTTATCCAGGTACTCTCGGAAGATGTCATGCATAAAGGACTGAAACACTGATGGAGCATTAGAAAGCCCGAATGGCATAACCAGGTACTCAAAATGGCCTTCGGGTGTATTAAATGCTGTTTTCCATTCATCGCCCCGTTTAATACGCACAAGATTATATACACCACGAAGATCTATCTTGGTGAACCAACTAGCCCCCTTAATCCGAGCAAACAAATCAGACAGCAGCGGCAAGGGGTACTGAAATTTGACCGTAATTTTATTTAGAAGGCAGTAATCAATACAAGGTCTCAGCGAACCATCCTTCTTGGCCACAAAAAAGAACCCCGCTCCCAATGGCGACGATGACGGGCGAATATGACCCTTCTCCAAAGACTCCTTCACGTAACTCCGCATAGCGGCGTGCTCAGGTACAGATAAATTAAAATGTCGACCCTTAGGAAACTTACTACCAGGAATCAAATCGATAGCACAATCACAATCCCTATGCGGAGGTAGGGCATTGGACTTGGGCTCATCGAATACATCCCGGTAATCAGACAAGAACTCTGGGACCTCAGAAGGGGTGGATGATGAGATAGACAGAAATGGAACATCACCATGTACCCCCTGACAACCCCAGCTGGACACAGACATTGATTTCCAATCTAATACTGGGTTATGGACTTGTAGCCATGGCAACCCCAACACGACCACATCATGCAGATTATGCAACACCAGAAAGCGAATATCCTCCTGGTGCGCAGGAGCCATGCACATGGTCAGCTGGGTCCAATACTGAGGCTTATTCTTGGCCAAAGGCGTAGCATCAATTCCTCTCAATGGAATAGGACACTGCAAGGGCTCCAAGACAAACCCACAGCGCCTAGCAAACTCCAAGTCCATCAAATTCAGGGCAGCGCCTGAATCCAAAAATGCCATGACAGAATAGGAAGACAAAGAGCAGATCAAAGTAACGGACAAAAGAAATTTTAACTGTACCGTACCAATGGTGGCAGACCTAGCGAACCGCTTAGTGCGCTTAGGACAATCGGAGATAGCATGAGTGGAATCACCACAGTAGAAACAAACACAGCCCATTCTGACGTCTGTGTTCTTGCCGTTCAACTCTGGTCAAAGTCCTATCGCACTGCATAGGCTCAGGTTTATGCTCAGATAATACCGCCAAATGGTGCACAGATTTACGCTCACGCAAGCGTCGACCGATCTGAATGGCCAAAGACATAGACTCATTCAGACCAGCAGGCATAGGAAATCCCACCATGACATCCTTAAGGGCTTCAGAGAGACCCTTTCTGAAAATAGCTGCCAGCGCACATTCATTCCATTGAGTGAGCA
Source organism: Ranitomeya imitator (assembly GCF_032444005.1). Lineage (NCBI taxonomy): Eukaryota > Metazoa > Chordata > Amphibia > Anura > Dendrobatidae > Ranitomeya > Ranitomeya imitator. The sequence goes on along the minus strand of NW_027193314.1, from coordinate 96,087 downwards.
CGGACCACTTTCTAAACTTCTGACAATAAATCTCTATCTCATCCTGACCCTGACACAGAGCCAGCAAATTTTTCTCTGCCTGATCCACTGAATTAGGTTCATCGTACAGCAATCCGAGCGCCAGAAAAAACGCATCAATATTACATAATGCAGGATCTCCTGGCGCAAGGGAAAATGCCCAGTCTTGAGGGTCGCCACGTAATAAAGAAATAATGATCTTAACTTGTTGAACTGGGTCACCAGAGGAGCGGGGTTTCAAAGCCAGAAATAGTTTACAATTATTTTTAAAATTCAAAAACTTAGCTCTATCTCCAGAAAATAACTCAGGAATAGGAATTTTAGGTTCTAACATAGGATTCTGAACCACTAAATCTTGAATATTCTGTACATTTATAGCGAGATTATCCATCAAAGAGAACAGACCCTGAATGTCCATGTCCACACCTGTGTTCTGAACCACCCTGATGTAAAGGGGAAAAGAAAGACAGAACACAGCGCAAAGAAAAAAAAATGGTCTCAGAACTTCTCTTTTCCCTCTATTGAGAAGCATTAGTACTTTGGGCCTCCAGTACTGTTATGAACAGGTAATTCAGAACCACAATGGACCTTGAAGTTCAGAGCACACAAAGTGACCTGACAATTACCAAAAACATAGGACGAGCTCTGAGACGTGGGAACTCTGCTGACCGCAATCCCTAATCCTATCCAACCACACTAGAGGTAGCCGTGGAGCGCTCCTGACCAGTCCTATGCGCCTCGAGCACAGCCTGAGAAACTAGCTAGCCCTAAGAAAGAAAAATAAGCCTACCTTGCCTCAGAGAAATACCCCAAAGGAAAAGGCAGCTCCCCACATATAATGACTGTGAGTTGAGATGAAAATACAAACGCAGAGATGAAATAGATTTAGCAAAGTGAGGCCCAACTTACTGAACAGACCGAAGATAGGAAAGATTGCTTTGCGGTCAACACAAAACCCTACAAACAACCACGCAGAGGGGGCAAAAAGACCCTCCGCACCGACTAACGGTACGGAGGTGCTCCCTCTGCGTCCCAGAGCTTCCAGCAAGCAAGAAAAACCAATATAGCAAGCTGGACAGAAAAAATAGCAAACAAAAATAACACAAGCAAAACTTAGCTTATGCAGGAAGACAGGCCACAGGAACGATCCAGGAGAAAGCAAGACCAATACTAGAACATTGACTGGAGGCCAGGATCAAAGCACTAGGTGGAGTTAAATAGAGCAGCACCTAACGACTTAACCTCCTCACCTGAGGAAGGAAACTCAGAAGCCGCAGTACCACTCTCATCCACCAAAGGAAGCTCATAGACAGAACCAGCCGAAGTACCACTCACGACCACAGGAGGGAGCTTGGCCACAGAATTCACAACAGTTAATGTGCCGGGAGCGGTCCGTGACCGGTCCTGGCACATTGTGCCGGATGTCAGATGCGATAGGCAGCTGACACCCGCCCGCGATCGGCCGCGCTCCCCCCGTGAGCGTGGCTGATCGCTATGGCTGGTTTCACATTGGCATTTTTTCAAGTGGTTTTTGCGGTAAAAAACGCAAAAAAACGCATGGTGAAAAAACGCATGTAAACGCGTGTAAACGCTGCGTTTTTTTGACTCATGCGTTTTTGCATGTGGTGAAAAAAACGCGGCGGTTTGACGCGTTTACATGCGTTTTTACATGCATTTGCGTTTTTTAAACGCATGCTGAGAAATGTGTGACAGCTGCCAATCATCAAAATGAAGTAAAAAACCCACTATAACCAGAAATAGTTAGGGTTAGGGGTAGGGGTAGGGTTAGGGGTAGGGATCATAACCCTAACCCTAACCCTAAAGGGATCCTAACCCTACCCCTAACCCTAAGGGATCCTAACCCTAACCCTAACCCTACCCCTAACCCTAAGGGATCCTAACCCTAACCCTACCCCTAACCCTAACCATAAAGGGATTAGGGTTAGGGTTAGGGTTAGGATCCCTTATGGTTAGGGGTAGGGTTAGGGTTAGGGGTAGGGTTAGGGGTAGGGTTAGGGGTAGGGTTAGGGTTAGGATCCCTTAGGGTTAGGGGTAGGGTTAGGGGTAGGGTTAGGTTCCCTTTATCACCTTTATGTTGGGGGGTGGCATATCAGTGTGTTCTCTGGTTTTTTAATAAAAAAACGCATGCGTTTTTTACCGCAAAAAACGCATGCACCAAAAAACGCATGCGTCCCCATTGACTCCAATGTATTTTTTGACCCAAAAAAAACGCATGAAAACGCATGCGTTTTTTTTGGGTCCAAAAAACGCTTCTAAAAATACTACAAGTAGCATTTCAGAAAATGAACGCATGCAGTAAAAAAACGCATGCGTCAAAAAACGTGACCAAACGCGTACACAAAAAAAGGCATGCGTTTTCAATGTTAAATATAGGAAAAAAAAACGCTGCAGACAAAAACGCAAGTGTGAAACCACCCTATGACGTACTATCCCGTCGAGGGTCAGATAGGCCCAGGGCACCTCGACGGGATAGTACGTCTAAGGTCAGAGAGGGGATAAGTGCCTTTAATTCCAGGGCACCATACAAAAGAAAATGGTACAAGCAGGGTATACAGCCCATAACATAATATAATGCATAACATAAATATATAACATAAAGTACAAAATAAGTACAATAATCATTACTAAATGCATGCCAGAGTAATACATAAGGACAGAGGACCATCCCATGAGGGCTTAAAATCTACAAAGGAAAGCAGAAGGAGCCAGTAGATGAGGGTAGAAGATGCCCACATGGTAGTGTAGAGGCAACAGAGTAATTCTAGGTTGAAGGCTTAATTGGAGAGGTAGTTTTTTAAGTTGCCGTTGAAGGTTTCAAGTTATGGCAGACAAACCATTGGTGGAACTGGTTTTGTCAGATAGGGACCCAAGAGATAAAGGAGCTTCTGTCACAGACACATAAATGGATGAATTACAATAAACCATTGGACTGCATAAGGCCTATATACTGTTCTTGCACAGGGAACTGTCATCTGTCAGTATACGCCACTGCTTTAATGTTTAGGCATAGTGTGACTAGCATGGGTAGTAAGTTCCAAAGTATGGGGAATGTCCAGGAGGAATCTCAGGATGTGTGAGGAACAGACAAGAGAGCAAAGATAAAGGTGTTGTGAAGACCAGAGGTTACGTGTTGGGAAGTACCAGGAGAATAGCTTAGATATCGAGAGGACAACTTTTGACAGTTTTGTAAATCATTATTAGTATTTTAAACTGGATTCTCAGTGAAGGGAATGAAACAGGGAAGAGGTAGAGAAGTAATGAGGAAGAGGTGGAAAAACTGGGCAGCAGAGTTGAGGGTAGACTGGAAAGTATAGGAGGTCACATCGAAATGTTGTAGTAGCATAGCTGGAACATAAAAAAGGCAAGTACTAGCATTATTGTTCACTACATTAAGTTCACAAAAAGTTGAGGAAAGAGCAGATTCAAGAAATGATTCTTAATTAAAGGAGACAGGAGTAGGTAAGGACTTGGACTTGTGGTCTGAAAGAATAGTCAAAAGTACTTTGAGGCATTCGACTTTTGAGACTGGGAAAAGTTTGTAGCTATTAACATTGATTGATAGGTCTGGTAGGGTGTTAAAGGGACACTGTCACCTGAATTTGGAGGGAACAATCTTCAGCCATGAAGGCGGGGTTTTTGATTCACCCTTTCCTTACCCGCTGGCTGCATGCTGGCTGCAATATTGGATTGAAGTTCATTCTCTGTCCTCCGTAGTACACGCCTGCACAAGGCAATCTTCCCTTGCGCAGGCGTGTACTATGGAGGACAGAGAAGGAACTTCAATCCAATATTGCAGCCAGCATGCAGCCAGCGGCTAAGGAAAGGGTGAAGCAAAAACCCCAAAACCCCGCCTCCATGGCTGAAGATTGTTCCCTCCAAATCCAGGTGACAGTGTCCCTTTAAGTAAGATGATGAAAAGATCATGAATTCAGTTTTCTCCATGTTGAACTTTAGAAAGTAAGTGCAGATGAAGAAAGAGGTTTCTGATAGACTCTGGAATAATGTGATATAATACAATATACATAATGTTCTAAAACACAGAAGCTTTTACGACGTTCATTATGTCATAAAAATAAAATGGAAATATGATTATCCAGGATAGGCCACATTAACACATTCAGTATTTGGTCAGTATTTCACATCAGTATTAGGGCCCCTTTCCACTTGTGTGAGAAAAAAACGGTCCGATTTACGGACCGAAAAAACTGATGTAACGTCTGCGAGTGCCATGCGAGTGCCATGCGAGTGTCATGCGAGTGTCATGCGATTTTTTTATCGCAACATCCGTATGACATCCGTATTGCTGTCCGATTTTTACGCACGGGTCTCCTTTGAAAAGCCGGTAATTCAGCGCAGAGTACAGTAAAATCACAGTGACAGGTTAGATTAGAGTAGATATATACACATAGAATAGGTATATATACATATATATATGTCAGGGAGACACCTATATATATATATTTATATTTAATGCAGCGCGAGACAGCTTAAAAGCTGGTATTTCAATTACCGGCTTTTGCTTTCTCCTTCACAAACCCGACATGATCTGAGACCTGGTTTACATACAGTAAACCATCTCATATCACCATTTTTTTTGCATATTCCACACTACTAATGTCAGTAGAGTGTATCTGCAAAATTTGGCCGTTCTAGCTCTTAAAATAAAGGGTTAAATGGCGGAAAAAATTGGCGTGGGCTCCCGCGCAATTTTCTCCGCCAGAGTAGTAAAGCCAGTGACTGAGGGCAGATATTAATAGCCTGGAGAGGGTCCATGGTTATTGGCCCCCCCTGGCTAAAAATATCTGCCCCCAGCCACCCCAGAAAAGGCACATCTGGAAGATGCGCCTATTCTGGCACTTGGCCACTCTCTTCCCATTCCCGTGTAGCGGTGGGATATGGGGTAATGAAGGGTTAATGCCACCTTGCAATTGTAAGGTGACATTAAGCCTAATTAATAATGGAGAGGCGTCAATTATGACACCTATCCATTATTAATCCAATTGTAGTAAAGGGTTAAGTAAAACACAAACACATTATTTAAAATTATTTTAATGAAATAAAAACAATGGTTGTTTGAGTATTTTATTCTACGCCCAATCCAGTCACTGAAGACCCTCGTTCTGTGAAAGAAATAACATAATAAACCAACAATATACTTACCCTCCGCAGATCTGTAACGTCCAACGATGTAAATCCTTCTGAAGGGGTTAAAATATTTTGCAGCAAGGAGCTTTGCTAATGCAATGCTACTCCTCGCTGCAAAACCCCGGGGAATGAGTCTAAATATAGATCAATGAGCTATATTTAGCTTCATTTGCGGTGAGGCGCCCTCTGCTGGCTGTTCATAGATCGTGGGAACTTTCCTAGAAAGCCTGGGAGCTTTCTAGGTAATTTCTCATGATCTATGAACAGCCAGCAGAGGGCGCCTTACCGCAAATGAAGCTAAATATAGCTCATTGATCTATATTTAGACTCATTCCCCGGGGTTTTGCAGCGAGGAGTAGCATTGCATTAGCAAAGCTCCTTGCTGCAAAATGTTTTAACCCCTTCAGAAGGATTTACATCGTTGGACGTTACAGATCTGCGGAGGGTAAGTATATTGTTGGTTTATTATGTTATTTCTTTCACAGAACGAGGGTCTTCAGTGACTGGATTGGGCGTAGAATAAAATACTCAAACAACCATTGCTTTTATTTCATTAAAATAATTTTAAATAATGTGTTTGTGTTTTACTTAACCCTTTACTACAATTGGATTAATAATGGATAGGTGTCATAATTGACGCCTCTCCATTATTAATTAGGCTTAATGTCACCTTACAATTGCAAGGTGGCATTAACCCTTCATTACCCCATATCCCACCGCTACACGGGAATGGGAAGAGAGTGGCCAAGTGCCAGAATAGGCGCATCTTCCAGATGTGCCTTTTCTGGGGTGGCTGGGGGCAGATATTTTTAGCCAGGGGGGGGCCAATAACCATGGACCCTCTCCAGGCTATTAATATCTGCCCTCAGTCACTGGCTTTACTACTCTGGCGGAGAAAATTGCGCGGGAGCCCACGCCAATTTTTTCCGCCATTTAACCCTTTATTTTAAGAGCTAGAACGGCCAAATTTTGCAGATACACTCTACTGACATTAGTAGTGTGGAATATGCAAAAAAAATGGTGATATGAGATGGTTTACTGTATGTAAACCAGGTCTCAGATCATGTCGGGTTTGTGAAGGAGAAAGCAAAAGTCGGTAATTGAATTACCAGCTTTAAAGCTATCTCGCGCTGCATTAAATATAAATATATATATAGGTGTCTCCCTGACATATATATATGTATATATACCTATTCTATGTGTATATATCTACTCTCATCTAACCTGTCAGTGTGATTTTACTGTACTCTGCGCTGAATTGCCGGCTTTTCTAAGGACACGGGTGCATAAAAATCGGACAGCACTCGCATGGTGCGAGTGCTGTGCGTTTTTTTTCTCGCACCCATTGACTTGCATTGGCGAGTCTCGTCCGAGAATCTCAGCAATACGCAGCATGCTGCGATTTTTTTCTCAGCCGACACAGATTTTTCTCAGTCCGATTTCGGCTGGGAAAAAAATCGCAAATGGAATGTCACCTATTGAAAAACATTGGTCCGAGTGCAATCCGATTTTTTATCGGATTGCACTCGTCCGTTTTTCTCACAAGTGGAAAGGGGCCCTTAGTACGACAAAATCAGGAGAGAGGAATAATCAGAGGAAACGCATAATAGAAGCACGCCACATCACCACTGCATTTTTCATCCACTTCTGCTTTGGCTTACAAATACTGATGTAATATATTGACCAAATACTGAGTGTGTGAACATGACCTTAGTCCGGCAATGGCAATACTAAACATGCATAAATTTTTATCTATTTACGTACTGAATAAAATTTTGAATTTTGTAAAAAAAAAACTTTTTTTCTATGTGCCGACATTTTAGGAGACCTGTAATGTTTTTATTTTCCTGCTGATGGGACAAAGTGAGGGCTTATTTTTGTTTACGGTGAACTAATGTTTTTGTTGATACCAATTTAAGGTATATACAGCTCTGCCAAAAATTAAGAGACCACCACATCAAAACTCTGTCATGGGCAGCCCAATCTCCAGACCTGAACCCCATTGAAAACCTCTGGAATGTAATTAGGAGGATGATGGATAGTCACAAGCCATGAAACAAACAAGAACTGCTTAAGTTTTTGCGCCAGGAGCAGTGTGAAAGACTGGTGGAAAGCATGCTAAGACGCATGAACGCTGTGAATAAAAATCATGTAATTCCACAAAATATTGATTTCTGAACTCTTCCTGAGTTAAAACATTAGTATGGTCGTTTCTAAATGATTATGAACTTGTTTTCTTTGCATTATTTGAGGTCTGAAAGCACTGGGTGTTTTTTTGTAATTTTGACCATTTTTCCTTTTCAGAAAAAAAAAATACAAAATTTATTGCTTGGAAATTCGGAGACATGTTGTCAGTAGTTTATAGAATAAAAGAAAAAATTACATTTTACTCAAAAATATACGTATAAATAGAAAAATCAGACAAACCTAACATTTTGCAGTGGTCTCTTAATTTTTGCCAGAGCTGTATAAGATGCTTTGTTTGCTTACTATTATTTTTTTTAAGGAGGTGAGATGAAAGAAAAGCGATTCTAGAGTTTTTGTTTTTTATATCTCTTATGATGCTGATAAAGTAAATTAGTTCAATAGATTGGACTTTTATGAACGCAGTGATACCCAATACAGTATGTTTATTTATTTTTAGAGTGATTTGAACTTTTTTATATTTTTTATGTTATTTATATTTTTAAACCTTTTTTCTTTATTTTTCACATTATTTTTAGTCAGTGTGTGTGACTTCAACTTGCATTTGATCGCTTATGCTATATACTGCAAACAACGTTATTGCTTTATAGACCGGAGTCACACAAGACCGTAAGGCCGGCGTCACACTAGGCGTAAGTAAATACGGTCCGTTTTTTACAGCCGTAATACGCAGTAATTGTCCCAAAACACTGTTCCGTATTCAATGCGAGGATGCAATTTTTACGCACAAATTTATCTGTGTGTCAACTGTATGGCATCCGTATGGCTTCCGTACGGCGATTTTTTTCTCGCAGGCTTGCAAAATGGACATATCATGGATCCATCGGCTCAAATATTCTTAAAAACATATATACAGTCTATATATATATATATATATATATATATATATATATATATATATATATATATATATATATATATATATATATATATACATATAATGTCAGTGCCGGCTTTCCCTATCTCCTTCACAAACCCGACAGGATATGAGACATTGTTTACATACAGTAAACCATCTCATATCCCTTCTTTTATTACATACTCCTCTGTACTAATGTAAGAAGTGTCTTTGTGTCAAATTTGGGGTCTCTAGCTTTTAAATTAAAGGGTTAAATCCCGGAAAAAATTGGCGTGGGCTCCCGCGCAATCTTCTCCGCCAGAGTGGGAAAGCAAGTGACTGAGAGCAGATATTAATAGCCTAGAGAGGGACCATGGTTATAGGACCCCCCCCTGGCTAAAAGCATCGGCCCCCAGCCACGCCAGAAAAGGCACATCTGTAAGATGCGCCTATTCTGGCACTTAGCCTCTCTCTTCCCACTCCCCTGTAGCGGTGGGATATGGGGTAATGAAGGGTTAATGTCACCTTGCTATTGTAAGGTGACATTAAGCCAGGTTAATAATGGAGAGGCGTCAATAAGACACCTATCCATTATTAATCCAATAGTACAAAATGTATAATAAAACACACACACATTATTAAAAAATATTTTAATGAAATAAAGACACATGGTGTTGTAATATTTTATTATACTCTTAATCCACCTGAAGACCCTTGTCACCTGAAGCAAAGTTCAAAAAAACAAACAACAATATTCAATACCTTCCGTCGTTACAGTCTTGTCCCACGCTGTAAATGCATCTGAAGGCGTTAAATCATTTTACACTCAGGAGCTCTACTAATGCAGCTGTGCTCCTGACTGTAAAACTTGGTGAATGAATGGAATGCAGGCGAATGTACTGTAGTTACCTCGAGTCGCGGTGATGCACCCTCTGCTGGATGAACTCATATGAACTCGAGCGTGGGAAAATATTCTGAAAAGTTCCCAGGCTCGAGTTCATATGAGTTCATCCATCAGAGGGTTACCCTAAAAGCACGAATTTTATTAAATATATCTCTAAAAAGCCACCAACCAATGGCTCACCAAAAAACGAAAAACAACACACCGTGAACAAATTAAAGTGGGGGGGAATAGTCAGCCCTATTGAATGTCTATGCTGAATGGCTGCCTATCTGCGGGGGTAGGCGCCCTAGGGGAAGCGTTATGGTGCCCCCGTTCTGCGATGGCTGACCCTGGGGTCCCTAGATGAGCCCTGATACATCAACGGGGTCCCACTACCCGGACAGTATTGTACTAAAGGTACCCCTATACACTATACATAGACCATTCCTATCTCTAAAGAATCCTATACCCCACACTGTGTATATTTAAAAACAACAGGAGAACATGTGACTGTCCACCCTGGCATTAACTATACAGTTCAAACATTTGTGCCTACATATAGTGATAAACAGCACATTTCATGTTTCTCGATAGAGTGTGATAAAGTTGAACTTTATTACACTCTATCGAGAAACATGATTAGCAATCGAGCCTCCTGATGAGCCAGTGAGGCGAAACGCGTAGAGGCTAAAGCAGACAACAGGCGGGCGGCAGTTCATCTGAACGATGAGTATCAAACATTGAAGGCCTAATGGACTCTAGCTCCTGCAGTATACTATATATTTAAAATGCATGAATAAGCTCTGAAATGTGCTGTTTATCACTATATGTAGGCACAAATGTTTGAACTGTATAGTTAATGCCAGGGTGGACAGTCACACTATGCAATCTTACTAAAGAGCTGAGATACAATTGATTTAATGTATCCGGAATACATGGTTAACTGTCTTGTATATATGCAACTCTACTAACTGGGTATGACAGTGAGCTTTGCATTTGGAGCTAAGAACAAATATACCCCTAAGATCTAGGGTAGATATATTGTGTGTCCAAGTATATTCAAAATTAGAGATACACTTAAAATTCTGCCACCGAGACGCCTAAGTCACATGTTCTCCTGTTGTTTTTAAATATACACAGTGTGGGGTATAGGATTCCCTAGAGATAGGAATGGTCTATGTATAGTGTATAGGGGTACCTTTAGTACAATACTGTCCGGGTAGTGGGACCCCGTGGATGTATCAGGGCTCATCTAGGGACCCCAGGGTCAGCCATCGCGGAGCGGGGGCGCCATAACGCTTCCCCTAGGGTGCCTACCCCCGCAGATAGGCAGCCATTCAGCATAGACATTCAATAGGGCTGACTATTCCCCCCACTTTAGTTTGTTCACGGTGTGTTGTTTTTCGTTTTTTGGTGAGCCATTGGTTGTTGGCTTTTTAGAGATATATTTAATAAAATTCGTGCTTTCAGGGAAACCCATGATTACATAGATATTACTATTACCCCGTTATATTTACTTTAAACTAACTTCATCCAGCAGAGGATGTTAAGGATGGACTGAAGAGGTGCAAGGGTGTTAGCAGGGAGGCCACAGAAAAGGATGTTGCAGTAGTCAAGGCGGGAGATGATGAGGGCATGCACAAGCATTTTAGTAGATTGACGGTTGAGGAAAGGACGGATTCTGGAGATATTTTTGAGCTGGAGGCAACAGGAGGTGGAAAGAGCTTGGATGTGCGGTTTGAAGGACAGGGCAGAGTCACGGGTTACTCTGAGGCAGCGGACTTCTGGTACGGGGGAAAGTATGATGTTGTTAATTGCGATAGATAGGTCAGGTATGGAAGATCTGTGAGATGGAGGAAAGATCAATCCTGAGTCATGGTGGAGATGAAATCTGCAACACTTGAAGAGTTAAAACAATGTTAGGACATAAGTAACACTGTGCAAAGTGGAAGTAATTTCTTCCAAACTTCCTCCTGGTTTGTAGTGGCAATGCATGAACTTCCAACCCAATGATATATCTCTCACTGGATGTTTGGCAATAGTTTTTTGAACAAATTCACTAATCACTAATCATATTTAACATTGGATACACTGAGGAGCTGTATTCATCACATGGGAGACACTGAGACAGATGTATATATATCACATAGGACACACTTACACTGTTATATATACATTACAGGAGACTGCTATATATATTACATGGGATACACTGAGACTGCTGTGTACAACACATAGGAGACACTGTGACTACTGTATACATTAGAAAAGAGACTATGTGATACTGCTATATACATCACATAGGATACATTGAGATTCATGCATACATCGCATAAGGGACACTGTCACTACTTTATACATCACATAGGAGACACTACAACTGCTTCATACATTACATAGGAGACGCTACAACTGCTGCATATGTCACACTGGAGACAGTGAGACTGCTGTACACATCACATAGGTTACACTGTGACTGCTGTATATACATCACATATTATGCATGTTGCAAGCATACCAATTTATATTCCAGCAAATTTCTATTGCCTTTGCTTTAAGTTTTTGCACTCAGTGCAAAAAAGTGCATGATCTCCTTTTGGACATTGCATTTGTATAGGTTCCCATGTCTGGATGTCCAATAATTGAGGATTCAGTCCTGCTGGGCCCCAAATCATATTTTCGTCATTTGACATATGGCAAGGTTTTAATACTAGAAATTAGGAATGTCCCGACTAGGGTCACCTTGACATGGTGAGATGCATTTTACATTTGTTTGATCAAAACAATGTTAGCTATGTACCGTATGTTATTTTCATGCACCATTGCTATTTATTTACTAATTTTGTTTTATCTTCCTTTTTTTTCTGATATATATGTGAGCAGGTAGGAAGATGCAGTAACGGGTCGGAGGCAGAGCAAGTGTTAACGTGGGGTTTAAGTTAACAGGTATATACTCCTCACAGGGAGACAACAAATAAAACAATATAAAGGAACACAGGGAACGTAACTCAGGGGAAGCGGGTGTGCAGCACAGGGTAGGAAGTTCAAGGATAGCAAACGTATCAGTCTAACGATTTCGGAATGCGGATAGTTCAGGATGTGGATGTTGGCGCCAAAGCAGTGGCGCATAAGGGGTCCAGTATGGTCCTGGAAAAGATGGCGTCCTTGATCCTGGCAGTGGCGGTGATTCCTCATAGTCCGGTCGATGATCCGTGTGTCAGGAAACGATGAGCCAAACAGAGCACAGTCTTTCCCCCTGTCAGCATTCAGGGACAATGAGCAACTCAATTCATGTACACAGGGAAACCCCTCACAGCGGGTGTCCCAATTCTCCCATCGGTGCATGCGCAGGCTTATGTCCTGACTGGGCGTCCTGTCACTCACGGTCAGCGATGTCAGCGGGGACCAGGTACGTTGTTGTGGGCAGTCTCTGTTAACAGCTTTTAGCCTCTGCTGGTTTTTGCCCACTCTGGCAGTCCCCCCCCCAGAAGCGCTGACACTGCCCTCCTGTGTGATGCACGATCCCATGGCAACTAACTGATTTGCCGCGTGCCCTTTTATCTTAGCCACACCCCCTACTCCTAGGTGCAAAGGTCGGTCCGGGGCTTTAAGCTTTCCCCCATGAAACCTGGGTGACAGCCCCGACAGTTCTGGATCCGTCAAGGAGTAGGTAGGCCTAGTCCAGGTCTTCTCCTTACATTCCCCCATTCTTTGTGCTTGCTATTCCACGGGCGAGAGTTCCTGCAGTAAGCGCTGACTTTTTCCCATTCCTTGTACGATTTGTCGCCAAAAAAAATGATCCTGATCAAAGCAGTTAGGGGGTCTTCCTGCTGTTGAACATTTGGAACGTCGTAAACTAGGAGTTTCCGTCGAATCCATTTGAGTAGTTGAATCAGGTTGAACTGATGGGGGCGGGTGAAGCAGCCATTTCAGTTCAGGTGAAGCAGCCATTTCAGGAATTTCAGACGTTCCAGGGGTCTTAGATATTAGCTCTCCTTTTGGCCTCACTATCGGTAGCCTCGGATATTCTTTTTCTTCACAATCATTATGAACTAAGGGAGGGCTCGTAGCAACACTGGGTTTTTCTTCTTCTTGTAAAACAGGATCCCTGGACACATGGGGCGGAGCATGTTTCGGTGTACTGTGCGAGTGGGGGCATCTTCTTCCCCCTCAGGCTGGATTTTTTTAGAAGGGTCCTTCCGAACTGACTTGCCGCTTTATCCGGTACAGTGTTTTCTCCCATCGATAGTCAAGTTTATCTCGAGGGCGCTTCTCTCGTACCAACACCCAGTTTCTGGCCTGTAGAGCTGTCCCTCGTAGAGGACTTTTCTCAGAATGATACAACACCTGAAACCGGGTCTGTACCAGGCGATGTAGTGTTTACAGCCGATGACGATGTTCTCATACCCAGCTGGACACCACCATCTGTGGGTAGTACTCCTCTGGTTCCAGATCCAGCTCTGTGATTTCTTTGCCTGGTCAGTGGAAGAGCAGGGTGTAAGGGGTGTACCCTGTAGTGCGCTGTACGTGGTTGTTGTATACCCTCTATAACCCTGTATGTTACCCTTTCTCATGTACAGCACCATAGAAATAATGGTGCTATATAAATAAATAATAATAATAATAATACCCTCACCAGTTCTGCTATGAATTCAGGCCAGTGCATCTTACGATCTTCCTCCAGCATTCTCAACATCTGAATGAGAGTCCAGTTGAATCATTCACATGCTCCATTACCCTGTGGATGATAGGGTGTCATTTGAGACTTCCCAATTTGGTACATACAATGTAGTTCCTCCATCAATCGTCCTAGAAAACAGGCCCCCTGGTCCAAGTGTATCCTCTTCGGACAGCGGTACACCTGGATAAAGTTTTTACAGATCTCATAGGCCGTGGACTCTGCAGTTTGGTCTCAGGTAGGAGTCACAATGGCAAACTTGGTGAAATGATCCACCATTACCAAGCAGTATTCATACCCTTGATGGGCCGGTCTAATTGTCACATAGTCAATCATCAAGACCTCCAGTGGGGCCGAGGTCACAATAATTTGCATGGAGGCCCTCTGTTCCAGGGGTTTGGACAATTCACAGCTTCTACCTGTTTAAGACAGGTGTTGAATACACTTCTACCTTCGCCCTCAGTAAGGGATGATAAACTAACTTCTGAAACCATTGATAAGTCTTATCTTGCCCGACATGTGCTCCTTTTTTGTGTGCCTCCACGGCCACTTTGTGCAACAGGGCTTAGAGAACCACCACCTGCCAAGTGATGGATAGGGCTCGATGTAGTTGAATTTTCCTGTACAATGGTCTATTCATTAAGTGTAATCTTTCCCATTGTCAAAGAATTTGTAGGGCCCCAGGAGACAGGACCTCCCTCTCATTCTTGCTAGGCAGATATTTGCGGGTCACCCACTGTCGAATTTGTGCAAGCTCTCCATCTACCCACTCATCCCGAGGCTGTCCCAATAAATTTTCCTGGGGCTCCACTTGTACCAGTTTCTGCGTGACTGCCAACATCCTGGCAGGACTCCGGAACCCAGGGACCTCTTCAGCCTCAATTTGTTTGTCTCGGCTAGGACCAGACTTCTCATTTGTCACTCTGACAATGCATCCGCGTGAGTGTCTTCAGCTCCCCTTCTGTCGGCGATCTTACACCTGTATATAGCCATTCTTGCCACCCACAGTTGTTCCAGGGCCCCTAACTTGCCATTTTCTAGGTGGGCCAGTGGGTTGTTGTCGGTGCGCACTAGAACTTCAGACCCTGACAGGTATTCTGCAAACTTCTCCGTCATAGCCCACACTAACACCAGCAGCTCCAACTTGAATCAACTGTAGTTGTCCGGATTCTGCTTGGATTCATGAAGACAATGACTGCCATAAGCAATCACTTGCTCCTTCCCGTCCTGAACCTGCGACAACACAGCTCTTAGTCCATGCAAGCTTCCATCAGTATGAAGAATGAAGGGCCGAAAGAAGTCAGCATAGGCCAGGACGGGTGCTTCTGTTAAAGCCACTTTCAAGGTTTGAAATGCTTTCTCCTGCCATTCTCCCCACTGGATTTCCTGGTATTTGGCTGCAGACTGAACTCCTCTCAGCAACTCCAAAAAAACGGATTCACGATGCAAGTGAATTCTATCACGAACCGTCGATAGTACCCGGTTATTTCCAGAAAAGCCAAGACATCCTTGACAGTCTTCAGGTTGGGCCAATCTTTAACTGCTGCAATCTTTTCACGGGACGGACGTACTCCTTCCGCAGAGACCACATGTTCTAGGTATTCGATTTGGGTGCAGAACAAATGGCACTTGGACGGTTTTACCTTCAGTCCATATCTCTGGAGCCGGCTCATTACTTGCTCCAAACACTGCAGATGTTCTTCAAACGTGGCGGCATAGACAATTATATCATCTAGATAGATCAAAGTGGCTTCGAAATTCAGGTCACCCAAGCACCTCTCCATCAGTCGCTGGAAAGTTCCTGGAGCATTGGCCAGCCCAAACAGCAGTCTATTAAACTCAAACAGGCCCATAGGTAGTATGAAGGCCGTCTTCACTCTGTCATGTTCGGACAGCGGCACTTGCCAATAACCACTGGCCAGATCTAAAATAGAGAAGTCTCTCACTTGTCCTAGGGCAGATAAGGAATCTTCAATCCGGGGTAACGGGTACGAATCCCGCACAGTGCAGGCATTTAACTTGCAATAGTCTACACAAAATCTCAGAGTGCCATCTTTTTTTCATACTAGGACTATAGGAGCAGCCCATGGGCTTTGACTTTCCGGGAAGACACCGTTATGTAACATCTGTGAGAGCATTCCTTTCACCTCCTGGTATAGCTGTGGAGGAATTTGATGGTAGCGTTCTCTTATAGGTGCAGCATTACCCGTTGGGATCTCGTGAGCGATTGCAGTGGTACAGCCAAAATCGTCTTCATGACGAGCAAATACGTCTTGATAGCGTCCGAGTACATTTTCCACCTGCTGTATCTGCTGCGGTGTGAGCTCTGTTAGTTCAGCCGCATTTGTTCAAATATTCTTTGCCCTTTTCTTTGCCATGGGGGTTCTGACATTGAATTAGTTTCTACTGTTACAGTCCAAGGGTCTCCTTTTTTTGCCGTCAACTGTATGGATTTTGATGGTATCAGCTCCTCCGGCATGCTGACTATTTGTGCTATTTCATGCCTGGGGAAAAGTGTCAGTGTGTCCTCTCTCAAATTTACACATCTCACTGGCACTTTCCCATCTCATACGGTAGTCAATGTTTGGGTAATTAGGAGTCTGGGTGGTAGATTCTCTCTAGCAGCTGGTTTTAGTTGCACTTCCACTCATTCCAGAGGGGTGCAGGCCCGGACAGAGACAGAGAGCACAGTCTGCCCCGGAGGTATTTCAAGACTTTGCAGCCAGAATGACCACTCTGCAAAGCACTTTTCCATCGCCGGAGACTTCTTGCGCCTGAGCCATCCAAATCAACTGTTGAAATATTTTCCTTTGAGGTATTTGGGGACTCCATTGTCTCAGAAACAGGTCTGGGGACTCATTGATTAGCAAGCTTCCAAATTCCTTAAACATATTTATCCCCAGGATAACAGTATATCCACGGTCAGTGTCAGCAAAAGTCAGTACCACACCTCACACCTCGGTGGCCCAAGTCTTTGCCGCAGACTCTAATTTGCATCCATTCCACCACTGCGACCGCGATGGGGAGCTGATAGGCTGCCATCAACTTTATCACCTGTCCCCACTCAGGCCTCATCGCTTCAGGGAATGGTTTCTGAAATATTTCTCTGGCTTCGTGGTTACTTGAGAGCCGGTATCTACCAGAGAGCGTACGGCCTGTCCATCTATTTAGGCCCAGACTAATGGACACTTTGAAAGTAAATTGGTGGGACTTCAGGTTCTTTTTACTGGCTGCTCTGGCTCCGGGCGGCGTCCCCCAGCCTCGGAGCCTCCTAGTTTAAGGGGCGACGCTGGAGAGGCCGCCCATGTTGTGGGCACATCCGGGCCATGTGCCCCTGCTCTCCACAGAGGAAGCAGGTAGGAAGTTCCTCACATCTAGACACTCTTCCGCTCGTCACGGTTCTGAGAATGCTCTGCTCCCAGATGAGCTCAGCGAGGTCAACTTCTTTTTAGTTTCTGTCAAGTCTTCCCTTATCTCTTGGATTTCTCTCTGCAATTCTTCCACCCATTCGGACACAGCCACTGCATTCATGGCCACCTCTCCGCTCCGGACCTTCACCACTGGAACTGTCACCCTCTGTTATTATTCGCACGCGCGTGCTTCACTTCCAGCTTCTGCAAAAGTCATGTGTGGGCTCGCACGCAAGTGCTCCCGCAGGGCCTGTTATAGCAGCGCATCTCTCAATCCAGTCACTAACTGATTACGCAGCACCATGGCAATCGACCGTATCCCCACACCATCTTTCTGGGATATGGCAGTGTGTATTTCCTGCAATACGTTCATGAAGTGTGTCACTGTCTCCCCTTCTTTTTGAATCTGGCTAAACAGTTGCATGCACAGCTCTTCTACATCTGTGGGCTCCCCACATGTTTCCTTCAGTATATGTAACACCTTGCCAAGCGTATCCCACTGTCTGGGGGGCCGTAGCATCCCTGAATCCCTCACCTCCCCTTCTAGGTCCATGGCGACCTCCGCCTGTAGGGCAGGTATCATCATCCCTTTACTACATTCAGTCCAGCTCCATAACATGGTGTTACTCCCATTAAATTTAGATAGGTTGTTTAACATTGCCCCCAGGGAAATGCTGAACCTAGGGTTCTCCCCAGATGCTTGGTCTGCCCCGTCCGTGCCAGTAGACTGCATACTGCCGACTACGCCATGTGTGAGCAGGTAGGAAGATGCAATAACGGATGGGAGGCAGAGCAAGTGTTAACTTAGGGTTTAATTTAACAGGTATATACTCCTCACAGGGAGAAAACAGATAAAACAACATAAAGGAACACAGGGGACGTAACTCAGGGGAAGCGGGTGTGAAGCATAGGGTAGGAAGTTCAAGGATAACAAACTTATCAGTCTGACGACTTCAAAATGCAGTTAGTTCAGGATGTGGACGTTGGCGCCAAAGCAGTGGCGCATAAGGGGTCCAGTATGGTCCTGGAAAAGATGACGTCCTGGATTCTGGCGGCGGCGGTGATTCCTTGTGGTCCGGTCGGTGATCGATGTGTCAGGATATGATGAACCAGTCATAGCACAGTCTTTCCCCCTGTCGTCATACAGGGACAATGAGCAACTCGATTCAGGTAC
Organism: Ranitomeya imitator; assembly: GCF_032444005.1. Classification (NCBI taxonomy): domain Eukaryota; kingdom Metazoa; phylum Chordata; class Amphibia; order Anura; family Dendrobatidae; genus Ranitomeya; species Ranitomeya imitator. Next base: position 77,715 of record NW_027193314.1, on the reverse strand, counting down.
ACAAGGAAACCCCTCACAGCGGGTGTCCCAATTCTCCCATCGTGCATACGCAGGCTTATGTCCTGACTGGGCGTCCTGTCACTCACTGTCAGCGGGGACCAGGTACGTCGTTGTCGGCAGTCTCTGTTAACAGCTTTTAGCCTCTGCTGGTTTTTGCCCACTCTGGCAGTTGCCCTTCCCCCTGCAGAAGCCCTGACACTGTCCTCCTGTGTGATGCACGTTCCCACAGCAACTAACTGATTTGCCACTTGCTGTGGCCATTTTATCTTAGCTACACCCCCTACTCCTAGGTGCAGAAGTCGGTCCGGGGCTTTAAGCTTTCCCCCATGAAACCTGGGAGACAGCCCCGACAGTTCCAGATCCGTCACGGAGTAGGCAGGCCTGGTCCGGGTCTTCTCCTTACATATACATCACATAGACTACACTACAACTGCTATATACATCACATAGGATGCACTGGGACTGGCGTACACATCACATAGGATACACTGTGACTGCTGTGTACATCATGTAAAATATACTGTTACAGTTGCATGTATGACAGGTTGAAGCATGACAGGAGCACAGAGCATGCTAACTCTGCCCACAAAGAATGTCCTGATGCTAGCACACAATGCTTACAAAGTCAGTTGTGAGGCTATATTGAGCAAAACGAATACGAATGACAACAGAAAAATAATTGAGTGCCTAAGCCTTTTCAAAGGCTCAGGATATAAAAATCAAAACATGCCAACTAGGTGAATAAAACACATTTCTCTTAGACTTTATAAGAAGCATTCATCTAATTTTGGTACATTAAATTGCATGTGAATTTCATTTGTTTCACTATGAAAGGTCCAGACTTATTGTGGATTAATCATTCTTATTACCTTTACTTAGAACTGTATTGAAAAATCCCTTTGATGCCATAAAGGAACATTAATTTTAAAAAATCTGATGTTTCTCATCAAGCCATATGCCTTTCCTACGCTATTAATCATATGAAGATAAGATATATAGCTCCCACCTCCTATCAAAGAATAAGAGTCAGAAAAGTTTTCCCCTGACTTGTCTGGTGTTTTCCAGGCTTCTCATAATGTGGGAAAAGCTAAATGCAGAGCTTTTTTTCTCCTATCTCTTGGCTTATATCCCAGGATGTAGAGACCTGTGGTGCAGTCTATAGTTAAGAAATTGAGTTTGTATTTTCCCTAAGTGGGTAAAATTTTCTGGCTGGACTATTCATGACCTATCAAGATATATGAAATAGGAATACATGATAGTTAATTTTTTTCTTGTTTTTCATTCTATTCAGTTGCATAAAATCTACCAAGTAGACACACATGTTTAATTAATTACTTAGCTCTATATAGCACAATACATTATGGGCTAGTCCCAAATAAAAACTTTTAAATGTAAAGGGGTATTAGCTATGAAGTGTTATTAAATGGAAATTCAATTTTACTTAAATTGTACAATGAAGTATAGGCATTAGGCAGCATTGCCATTTTATGCAGCATCTCAGAGCTAGGTAGGGACAGCGGGGTGCCAAAGTGTCCCATGAGCATTAGTTTGTACCTGTAAAAAAAAGAGTGGGCCTGCAAGTGAGAAAAGTTACTGGTGCAGAAGGAAAGTATGTGAGAGTGGCAGAGTAGAAGCTACACCCAGAGACGCTTAGTGGAGATTAAGTGAAATGATACGCCAAGGCAGAGCAGAAATGGAAAAAATAGGGCCCCAATAGAAACAATGCTCATCCAAATCATAAATCCATTAATGAGATTCCACAACAGACATTCTACAAAAAACATTAGAAAAGCAATAAAAGCTATCATTGCAGCAGATGGTTCCTGGCACCTCCATTTTCTTACTACAGAGATTGTATGTTGAGGATTCATTTCATATGATCTCATGGCCTTTCTGGTTTGCCCTCTTGACTGGATAGGGGTTTGGTGAGACATTCCATCACTATATTGGTTGCAAATAAGAGCTAACCTGCACAATACTTTTGATAAATGGTAAAACATCATCATTGACCTTTAACTGGTAGACCTTGACAGGGTTGTCCCTTATCACCTTTATTATTTATTCTTGATATTTGTACTTTCACCTACAATCCACAAACTCATTAAAAAGCATACTTGACGGAACTAAAACTAACGGCATTTGCCAATTACCTCCTCCTCTTGATCTTGGAGTCCAGGCAATACCTGTCTGATATCCTCTGTGAGATTGAATCCCAAGGAATCTATTCAGGATATACAGTGGCATGTAATAGATTGGGCACCTCTGGTCAAAATTATTATTATTACTGTTATTGTGAACAGTTAAGCAAGTTTAAGATGAAATGATCTCTAAAAGGGCCAGAGTTAAACATGACACAGTTCCTTTGTATTTAGGCCCAAAAATATATATTGCCATTTTTACATTTTAAAAATTGCAAAAAGAAAAATGGGTCAATGCAAAAGTTTCGGCACCCTTGCAGATTTATATGCTCAGATAATTTTGACCAAGGTTTCAGACCTCCATTAGCCTGTTAGGGCTATGGTGTGAATCAATTATGCTTTGGGATTGTGTTGCAGCCAATGGTACGGGAACATTTTGCAGGTAGACGGAAGAATGGATTCAATGAAATTTCAACAAATTCTTGATGCAAAAATAACACCATCTGTAAAAACGTTGAAGTTGCAAAGATGATGGGTTTGACAAATGGATAATGATCCTAAGCACACATCAAAATCCACAGAACACTACCTCAAACGTGCAACTTGAGGGTTTTACAATGGCCCTCACAGTCCCCTGATCTGAACATCATTGAAAATCTGTGACTAGACATCAAAATAGCAGAATCTTCCAAGGAAGAATTGATGAAAATCACTCAAGCAAGAATTGAAAGACACTTAGCAGGCTATAAAAAACATTTACAAGCTGTGAAACTTGCAAAAGGGGGTGTTCTAGGTACTATCCATGCAGAGTGGCAAAACTTTTGAGGCCTATTTTCGATTTTGTAATTTATAAAATGTAAAAAATGACAATACTTTTTTTTTTTTTTTTGCCTAAAATACAAAGGAAATTTGTCATTTTTAACTTTAGTCCTTTTAGAGATCATTTAATCTTCAATTAGCTTAACTGTTCAAAATAACAGTCATTTTGACCAGGGCTGCCCAAACTTTTACATGCCACTGTACACTTAATTTAGGAAAATTTGATGCATTACTAATAAATGTGCCCTCCAGACCTGCTTAGTTGGCGGCCTTCCATTTCAGATAGTCCTAAAAACAATATATCGGTAAGCTTGAAAATATCTTGCAGACCTGAAAACATTTTAATCTATTATTCAAAGTCAGGACCAATATCCTGAAAATTATAGAATTTCACGACTGCGCTACTTAAAGGGACACTGTCACCTGAATTTGGAGGGAACAATCTTCAGCCATGGAGGCGGGGTTTTTGGGTTTTTGATTCACCCTTTCCTTACCCGCTGGCTGCATGCTGGCTGGCTGCAATATTGGATTGAAGTTCATTCTCTGTCCTCCGTAGTACATGCCTGCACAAGGAAAGATTGCACCCCAAAACCCCGCCTCCATGGCTGAAGATTGTTCCTTCCAAATTCAGGTGACAGTGTCCCTTTAATTCAATTAATTCCAATTTACTTGAACCCACAAGGCAATAAACAAAATCCATTTCCTACATCGCTCATTCAATTGGGAAGGGAAAAAAGCAAAAGTACCATATCATATCTTTCAACAACTCAGACAAAATGGAGGGCTGAACCACCCTAACAATGTAAGTTACAACAGTGCAACCCTATCACGGCATGTCCGGGATTGGATTCAGTCTACCTCTTACTACACAGACACATCCCTCAACGAGTGTTTCTTCCTACAATATTCTTGTCTAATTTTTTTTGCATGCAACTTATTCCATCCTCCCAAAGGGAACTAGATCAAACTCTCTGCTGATCTCCACATGGAGAGCCTTAAATAAAATAAGAGTTATGAAACAAGTCCCTTCCCGGCATTCTCTGTTAACTCATAAGCTATTATTTCATCAAGAAAACTCCATCCAGAAATACCATCAATGGAGAAGCCAGGGCTTAACACACTTTCAAAAAATTTTAGATCTAACTCTAAGGCTATGTGCACACGGTGCATTTTTGTTGCATTTACTCTGCGTTTTTTCCGCAGAAATTTGCCAAAAATACTAGGGAATCATTATGCAAGCTAATTCAATGAGAATCCTGTAGTGCTGTGCGCATGATCAGTAATTTTCCTAGAGTATTTTCAGTGCTTTTTTTTTGCACCATGTCAATTATTTGTGCGGATTTTTTGCGATTTTCATCCATTGACTTCAATTGAGTCAGACAATTCCACAGCAAAAATGCAGGTGTAAAAATGTTTGCGGATTTGCTGAGTTTTTGTTTGCATTTTTACTGGCTTCCTATGGTGTTTCCCATGCTGTCATCTGTGTGACAGTGTGGAAAATACTGGCACGGAGGTAGAGATCGGCAGTAACGTTACCCCCAGTAAGATCGCTACCACCATGTATTGCTTTGTTTTTAACACTAAGGTTGAAGTACTAAATTAAAGGAATAGTACGATTGTGTACACTTTTGTATTTTTTGCCATGCAAAGGTTAAGTACATATAAAGATTAAGGACATATAAAGATTAACTACATATACTCACATTATCACCAAGGAACTTTTAAACATCATCCGTCAGGAATATCAGAGAAGCAAGCACCAAGACGGAAAACTCCTGGGTACCCAACTTTCTGCTTCTATATTAGTCATGTTTCTCTGGCCTTATATAGTGATTTATACTATGTAGTAACTATGGTTTCACCTCTCCCCTCCAGTGGCCAGTTTTCAAGATAAGATGGATCACAGATACCAGGCAAACATCAGATGATGGGCAATAAACCTTGACAAAAGAAAAGCTCTCAAGGACTCAAATCAGTCCACAACAGAGGTTAAATAAACCTCCATGTTTTACAATAACAAACAACAAACATGGATAAACATAGAACTATTTGTGAGGTAAAGGCTTTCAGATAATAAGTAAACTGTACTCAAGATTTTGTCACTATGAACATTGTCTGTCTGTAAATGTATGACCAGCAATGCTGCTCTCTCATGGTCTGAATGTATTCTGTCTATTTCAATATGGACTCAAAATATCCATTTTTATATTCACACAACACACCATCAGAGCACTGAGAGGTCACGCTGCCAGATGTCGGCATGACCCCACAGAGATACTGTGACTTGCAGCTGTGACCTGTGGTGAAAAGCTTACCGCGGGTCAGCAGGGGTAGGTTGATGAGGGACTACTCCTCTCATCAGGCTACACCTGCTGTCACTGATAACAGTGATAGCAGGAGCCGCTGATTGGAGAAGTAGTGTCTCAGCAGCCAGCACCTGTGCTCAAACTTAAAAAAATAAATAAAACATGCAAAATAATTAAATACACATTCAAATTAAAATTAAAAACACATTTTATTCACCTAACACCAAATCCCTGATGCCCTTGTTTCCTATAAAAAATGTAAAATAAAAAAACAACATATACTCACCTTAACACCCAATCCCTGATGCCAATGGCTACTGGAAACAATCAAGAATAGTAAACCATCATATACTCTCCTGCCCACCATAGTCCACGTAATCCAGAGTTTCCCACAGCGATCTCACATGTAGAACAGTCACATCTGAAGTTGTAACATAAAGACAAAAAGAAAATAAAGCCAGCTCACCTCCCTCCAGGTGCTTGGAACCTCTGTCCTGATGAGACGATATGTAGCATGAGAGACATGTAAGGTCCTACAACATAGAATGTGAGCAAACAAATAAGAACAATCATGGAAAAACAAGAGAAAAATTATATTCCCACAGTTTTAAGCGTGCCCTAAAAACTCATTTCTTCAGATTGGCCTACCACCTCAACGCATTAACCTAACTATCCCTGTGTGGCCCATTAAAAAAAAAAACATAATCGAGTTCCTCGCATCATGTTCTCATACACTGTATGCAGTTAATAGCCCTCTGTGTCTGTACTGCTACATACTTAGGCAGTTAACTGGTTCATGCAGCTTTACATGAACACCTGAGCCTTACACTATGGCTGGTCCAAATAACTAAAGCAATTGTTACCCTTTTCCTCATAGTTTATAAGCTTGCGAGCAGGGCCCTCATTCCTCTTATTATTATTATTATTATTATTATTCCTTGCAAGTCTGTGGTTTGGAGAAGGTGAAGAGTTCATTATGGGGTGGAGATGTCTGACGACGACTGCTAACTAGAGAAGCGTACTGGATCTATTACCTAGGCACTAGATTTCCTGACGGACTAAACAGACGCAATGAAAACATGTTTCATTATCATTGAATTTTATTGTATATATTATTGGTATGTTATTATTGTATTTATGTATATAATTTTTCTCTTGTTTTTCCATGATTGTTCTTATTTGTTTGTTCACATTCTATGTTGAAGGACCTAGTGCAGCACCCCAGAGACCTGGTCGTTGCAGTATGACGCTCTGCCGTCAAAGGGGAGTGAGGGTACGTCTGATGGCACAAAAGGAGTTCTTCTGACCAGGTATCACCAGCACACATTACACTTAACACTCTGGCCACTAGGGGGGAGAAAAAGGCTTTTTTTATTGGGCCACTCCTCACACTGGTAAAACTAGGGGTTGAATAGGAAGTTAGTCAGAAGCTGACTGGGTTGGATTCAGGCAACATTCCGTGGCAGGGGGTGCTGCAGGGAGAAGATTCAGGGGGGTCCCTGTCAGGCGTGGGAACCTGGCAGGTACCTAGCGAACAGAACAGAACGTTACGGAACTGCGCCTGCACACCCCGCGGCGGTATCCTAAGAAAGAGACACGAAGCGAAGGATATTGTGGAACAGTGAGAAACGAGATCAAGCACAAAGGAGAGCCAGTAGGAGTCGTGCTCCGAGAACGGCAACATCCTACTGAGGCGCGTAGCCGGTGGCCGGAACACCGAGGAAGTAACTGACTCTATGCCTTACTTCAAACTCCGCAGGAGAGTTAATTATAGGTTGGCTGTCTACCTTAAATTTCCTACGCAGACATAGGGTGCGACGCGTGGAGAGGGGCGACTCTAGGGTCGCGGAAGAACTCCAAGCCTTCCCGTCATATGGGTGCGTCCTAGCCATAACATACCTGGGGGACGAGAAACTAGAAACATCTGGAACAAAAGAGAAAGAATTAGAAAGAACTAGAAAGAACGAATGAGAACAGAAGTTGTGAGGACTATTCCGAATGCTCAGCAGGGTAGCACTACAACACACAGGCGCTAGTGGTAGGCAACGATTTCCACCTGTAAAGGGAACTCTGGATGTGCCATCGGACCGGCCGGTCTCAGACAGCTCTGTTAACTGTGCTCTGGATTGAGGATCCTGAAGTCTTCAGTAAAGAGGTAAAGAGACTGCAAACCTGTGTCCTCGTTATTGTCGGCACCTCACACCATCACCATCCACCTTACTGGGCAGCCCTGGGGACATATGTTGTGAATTCTGCTCTTGGGCTCCCTCTGGTGGTTATGAGTGGTAGTGCTGCTGTCTTTGGATTGCAGCATTTATCAGGTGTGTCCACTTGTTGCAATTTGGACTGGGCTATTTAGTCTTGCTTGATTCTTTAGTCAGTGCCGGTTGTCCATTGTTTTTGGAGGATTCACATCTCTACCTGGTCTCTCCTGTTTTGCTGTTCGTTTCAACAAAGATAAGTTCTGGCTTGTTTTTGCTGTCCACATGCTGTGGACCTTATAGTTCAGTGCATTTTCATATTTTGTTTTGTCCAGCTTGGTCTGTGTTAGGATTTTTTCAGCCAAGCTGTATCTCTGGAGATGCAGATATACCCTCCATGTATTTAGTTAGATGTGGAGATTTTGTATTTTCTGTGGTGGATATTTTCTAGTGTTTTAATACTTACCGCATAGCACTCTGTCCTATTCTTTCTTTTTAGCTAGAATGGCCTCCTTTGCTAAATCCTGATTTCAGTCTGCGTATGTCATTTCCCTCTCCTCTCACAGTCAATATTTGTGGGGGGCTGTCTATCCTTTGGGGATTTTCTCTGAGGCAAGATAGTTTTCCCGTTTCTATCTTTAGGGGAAGTTAGTCCTTAGGCTGTGTCGAGGTGTCTAGGGAGTGTTAGGTGCATCCCACGGCTACTTCTAGTTGCGGTGCTAAGTTCAGGGTCTGTGGTCAGTACAGGTACCACCTTGTCCAGAGTACGTCTCATTCTGCTCCTAGGCCACCAGTTCATAACAGTACAACTGGCCAACAATGAGTTAAACGCATCTCAGAAGAAGGGAAGGAAAGTGCTGAGCCATTTTTTTTTCTGTAGTTTGCTGTGTCTATCCTTCCCTCTTTTCCTCTGGGTGGCTCAGGAGTTCGGCGCTGGCATGGAGGTTCAGGAATTGGTTTCTCGTGTGGACCAACTTGCTGCTAGAGTACAGGGTATTTCCGATTATATCGTTCAGACTCCGGTTTTAGAGCCTAGAATTCCAACTCCTGATTTGTTTTTTGGGGACAGGTCCAAATTTTTGAGCTTTAAAATTAACTGTAAACTGTTTTTTGCTCTGAAACCCCGTTCTTCTGGTGATCCCATTCAGCAGGTTAAAATTGTTATTTCCCTGCTGCGTGGTGATCCTCAGGATTGGGTATTTTCCCTGGAATCTGGGAATCCTGCTTTGCTTAATGTAGACACCTTTTTTCAGGCGCTAGGGTTATTGTATGATGAACCTAATTCAGTGGATCATGCAGAGAAGACCTTGTTGGCCCTGTGTCAGGATCAAGAAGCGGCAGAATCGTATTGCCAGAAATTTAGAAAATGGTCTGTGTTGACTAAATGGAATGAGGATGCCTTGGCGGCAATTTTCAGAAAGGGTCTTTCTCAATCCGTTAAAGATGTTATGGTGGGGTTCCCCACGCCTGCTGGTCTGAGTGATTCTATGTCTCTGGCCATTCAGATTGTTCGGCGCTTGCGCGAGCGCAGAGTTGTGCACACTGTGGTATTATCTGTCATGATCCCAATGGCAGGGGATCACAAAAGGACAAGCACAAAAAAACAGAACAAGCTCTAGGGTGATGGAAACTGAGCTGACCGCGATCCTGAACCTAATTCACAACACTAGCAGTAGCCGGGGAACGTGCCTACGATGATTCTAAACGTCTCGCGACAGCCGAAGGACTAGCTTCCCCTATTAGAAGAAACAAAGACCTCTCTTGCCTCCAGAGAAACACCCCACAGAAATAGCAGCCCCCCACATGTAATGACGGTGAAATGAGAGGAAAGCACATACGTAGTTATGAAAACAGATTCAGCAAAATGAGGCCCGCTAAAACTAGATAGCAGAGGATACAAAAGTGAACTGCGCGGTCAGCGAAAAACCCTACAAAAAACCATCCTGAAATTACTTGAACTCATGTGCCAACTCATGGAACATGAGGAGTAATATCAGCCCACTAGAGCAACCAGCAACAAGGAATCACATAACTGCAAGCTGGACTAAAACAAAAATAAAGCAAAACGTGGAACAGGAAAATCAAAAACTTAGCTTGTCCTGATGATTACAGAAGCGGAAAGCAGAGGTAACAAGACACACTGATTACATTGATCGCCGGCGAGGAAATGACAAGAAAGCCAGGTTAAATAGGAAACTCCCATATCCTGATAGAACAGGTGGACACCAGAGACCGCAGAGAACACAAGTCACCCAGTACCATCTGTAACCACCAGAGGGAGCCCAAAAACAGAATCCACAACAGTTATCCTCTGAGCGGAGTCCGGAGCCTATGCAGTGTGATAGGATTTTGTCTAGAGCTGAACAACAAGGATTCAGGCGTCAGAATAGGTTGTGTTTTTACTGCGGCGATTCTGCTCATGTTATTTCTGATTGCCCTAAGCGTACAAAGAGAATCGCTAGTTCTGTTACAATCAGTACTGTACAACCTAAATTTCTGTTATCTGTGACCTTGATCTGCTCATTGTCGTCGTTTTCTGTCATGGCGTTTGTGGATTCAGGCGCCGCTCTGAACTTAATGGACTTGGAATTTGCCAGACGTTGTGGTTTCCCCTTGCAGCCTTTGCAGAACCCTATTCCTTTAAGGGGCATTGATGCCACACCATTGGCTATAAATAAACCTCAGTTTTGGACACAGCTGACCATGTGCATGGCGCCAGCCCATCAGGAAGATTGTCGTTTCCTGGTGTTGCATAATTTGCATGATGATATTGTGCTGGGTTTTCCATGGTTACAGGTACATAATCCGGTGTTAGATTGGAAATATATGTCTGTGACTAGTTGGGGTTGTCAGGGGGTTCATGGTCACGTTCCTTTGATGTCAATTTCCTCTTCACCCTCTTCTGAAATTCCTGAGTTTTTGTCAGATTTCCAGGATGTATTCGATGAGCCCAAATCCAGTTCCCTTCCACCGTATAGGGACTGTGATTGTGCTATTGACTTGATTCCAGGTTGTAAGTTCCCTAAGGGCCGACTTTTCAACCTGTCTGTGCCAGAACATGCCGCCATGCGGAGCTATATTAAGGAGTCTTTGGAGAAGGGGCATATTCGGCCATCTTCTTCACCATTGGGATTTGTTTTTGTTTTTTGTTGCCAAGAAGGATGGCTCCTTGAGACCCTGTATTGATTATTGCCTCTTCAATAAGATCACGGTCAAATTTCAATACCCTTTACCTTTGCTTTCTGATTTGTTTGCTAGGATTAAGGGGGCTAGTTGGTTTACTAAGATTGACCTTCGAGGGGCATATAATCTTGTTCGTATTAAGCAGGGTGACGAATGGAAAACTGCATTTAATATGCCCGAAGGCCATTTTGAATACCTTGTGATGCCATTCGGACTCTCTAATGCTCCATCTGTGTTCCAGTCCTTCATGCATGATATCTTTCGGAGTTATCTTGATAAATTCATGATTGCATATTTGGATGATATTTTGATTTTTTCCGATGATTGGGAGTCTCATGTGAAACAGGTCAGGATGGTATTTCAGATCCATCGTGATAATGCTTTATTTGTGAAGGGGTCTAAGTGCCTCTTTGGAGTGCAGAAGGTTTCTTTTTTGGGCTTCATTTTTTCTCCCTCATCTATAGAAATGGATCTGGTTAAGGTTCAGGCCATTCATCATTGTATTCAGCCCACATCTGTGAAGAGCCTTCAGAAATTTTTGGGCTTTGCTAATTTTTATCGCCGTTTCATTGCCAACTTCTCCAGTGTGGTTAAACCCCTGACCGATTTGACGAAGAAAGGCGCTGATGTGACGAATTGGTCCTCTGTGGCTGTTTCTGCCTTTCAGGAGCTTAAACGCCGATTTACATCTGCCCCTGTGTTGCGTCAGCCGGATATTTCTCTTCCATTTCAGGTTGAGGTTGACGCGTCTGAGATTGGGGCAGGGGCCGTTTTGTCTCAGAGGAATTCTGATGGTTCCTTGATTAAACCGTGTGCCTTCTTTTCTCGGAAGTTTTCACCTGCGGAACGCAATTATGATGTCGGCAATCGGGAGTTGTTGGCTATGAAGTGGGCATTTGAGGAGTGGCGACATTGGCTTGAGGGGGCCAAGCACCGTATTGTGGTCCTGACCGATCATAAGAATCTGATTTACCTCGAGTCTGCCAAACGGCTGAATCCTAGACACGCTCGATGGTCTCTGTTTTTCTCCCGTTTTGATTTTGTGGTCTTGTATCTTCTGGGTTCTAAGAATGTTAAGGCTGATGCCCTCTCTAGGAGTTTTTTGCCTGATTCCCCTGGGGTCCTTGAGCCGGTCGGTATTCTGAAGGAAGGGGTGATTCTTTCTGCCATCTCCCCTGATTTACGACGGGTTCTTCAGGAATTTCAGGCTAATAAACCTGACCGCTGTCCAGTGGGGAAACTATTTGTTCCTGATAGATGGACTAGTAAAGTGATTTCTGAGGTTCATTGTTCTGTGTTGGCTGGCCATCCTGGGATTTTTTGTACCAGAGATTTGGTTGGTAGGTCCTTTTGGTGGCCTTCTTTGTCGTGGGATGTGCGTTCTTTTGTGCAGTCCTGTGGGACTTGTGCGCGGGCCAAGCCTTGCTGTTCCCGCGCTAGTGGGTTGCCTTTGCCGGTCCCTGAGAGACCTTGGACGCATATTTCTATGGATTTTATTTCAGATCTTCCGGTTTCCCAGAGAATGTCGGTTATCTGGGTGGTTTGTGATCGGTTTTCTAAGATGGTTCATTTGGTACCTTTGCCTAAATTGCCTTCCTCTTCTGATTTGGTTCCGTTGTTTTTTCAGCATGTGGTTCGTTTGCATGGCATTCTGGAGAATATTGTGTCAGATAGAGGTTCCCAGTTTGTTTCTAGGTTTAGGCGGGTCTTTTGTGCTAGGCTGGGCATTGATTTGTCTTTTTCCTCCGCATTTCATCCTCAGACAAATGGCCTAACCGAGCGAACTAATCAGACTTTGGAAACTTATTTGAGATGCTTTGTCTATGCTGATCAGGATGATTGGGTGGCTTTTTGCCACTGGCCGAGTTTGCTCTTAATAATCAGGCTAGTTCTGCTACCTTGGTTTCGCCTTTTTTTTGTAATTTTGGTTTTCATCCTCGTTTTTCTTCAGGGCAGGTTGAGTCTTCTGATTGTCCTGGTGTGGATTCTGTGATTGACAGGTTGCAGCAGATTTGGGCTCATGTGATAGACAATTTGGTGTTGTCTCAGGAGAAGGCTCAACGTTTTTCTAACCGTCGTCGGTGTGTTGGTTCCCGGCTTCCGGTTGGGGATTTGGTCTGGTTGTCTTCCCGTCATGTTCCTATGAAGGTTTCTTCCCCTAAATTCAAGCCTCGGTTTATTGGTCCTTATAGGATTTCTGAGATTATCAATCCAGTGTCTTTTCGTTTGGCCCTTCCAGCCTCTTTTTCCATCCATAATGTTTTCCATAGATCTTTGTTGCGGAAATATGTGGTGATCGTTGTTCCCTCTGTTGATCCTCCGGCCCCGGTGTTGATTGATGGGGAGTTGGAGTATGTGGTTGAGAAGATTTTGGATTCTCATTTTTCGAGGCGGAGGCTTCAGTATCTTGTCAAATGGAAGGGTTATGGCCAGGAGGATAATTCTTGGGTTGTTGCCTCTGATGTTCATGCTGACGATTTGGTTTGTGCCTTTCATTTGGCTCATCCTGATCGGCCTAGGGGCTCTGGTGAGGGTTCGGTGACCCCTCCTCAAGGGGATGGTACTGTTGTGAATTCTGCTCTTGGGCTCCCTCTGGTGGTTATGAGTGGTAGTGCGGCTGTCTTTGGATCGCAGCATTTATCAGGTGTGTCCACTTGTTGCAATTTGGACTGGGCTATTTAGTCTTGCTTGATTCTTTAGTCAGTGCCAGTTGTCCATTGTTTTTGGAAGATTCACATCTCTACCTGGTCTCTCCTGTTTTGCTGTTCGTTTCAACAAAGATAAGTTCTGGCTTGTTTTTGCTGTCCACATGCTGTGGACCTTATAGTTCAGTGCATTTTCATATTTTGTCCTGTCCAGCTTGGTCTGTGTTAGGATTTTTTCAGCCAAGCTGTATCTCTGGAGATGCAGATATACCCTCCATGTCTTTAGTCAGATGTGGAGATTTTGTATTTTCTGTGGTGGATATTTTCTAGTGTTTTAATACTGACCGCATAGCACTCTGTCCTATTCTTTCTTTTTAGCTAGAATGGCCTCCTTTGCTAAATCCTGATTTCAGTCTGCGTATGTCATTTCCCTCTCCTCTCACAGTCAATATTTGTGGGGGGCTGTCTATCCTTTGGGGATTTTCTCTGAGGCAAGATAGTTTTCCCGTTTCTATCTTTAGGGGAAGTTAGTCCTTAGGCTGTGTCGAGGTGTCTAGGGAGTGTTAGGTACATCCCACAGCTACTTCTATTTGCGGTGCTAAGTTCAGGGTCTGTGGTCAGTACAGGTACCACCTTCTCCAAAGTACGTCTCATGCTGCTCCTAGGCCACCAGTTCATAACAGACATACTTCGCCTGTGGGAAGTTACACCATCTAGCTGCCATCACATCACCCCAGTGGACTCCAAGCATCGTCGGTCACCCTGACCGAACACAACAGGTGGCGTCACGAAACCTTGACAGACTCCTATTACCTTTCATTGGACGCCCCTTAGCAGGGTCACGGACCAGGTCCAGCCACCATGACAACCCCAGAACTGAGACAGAAAGGATCGGTACCGAGTAACCTGTGGCCCTGTGTCTGGGGGCGCTCCAACTTGGCGTCACGAACAGGATTGTACTTAAGCCTGAAGAATCAGGTCATGTGTGCCTTGGAACTGTGATTGAATTGTGCATGAACCGTGATTTATTGCAAGGACTGTGTATTGCTGATTGTCGCATGATTCCCGCCAAAACTGCTGCCATTGCCACACCACGAGGAGCGCAGGAGAAGAAGGAGGGCGTGTCATGGGAGGAGATCGAGAAAACGGCGCGAACAGCAGTATCCGCCCCTCCGACTACCGACTACGGCTGCAGGATGACGAGCTCAGGGATGGAGGAGCTCAAACCCCAGAAAATGGAGAAGCCTCGTCTGTGTGCTGCCGCAGGGCCAGGAGAGGAGACGGCGACCAGCGAGTGCCTGAACGACGACGAAGTGACCCAGGATCACTGCAACCCAGCGGAGCCGGACCAGGGATTACCGCCACAGGGGGATCCGGATCCCCTGGAATTGCCGGAGGAGGCATCGAACCACCCGACTCCAGACGAGGGGTCGGTGACGGCGAAGAAATGGAAGTCTGAGCTGTGCAAAAAGATCGCACAGGGAGCGCCGTGGTCAGAGCCGCCGTAGACTCCAGCGTCCTCATCAGCGGAGCCGATCGACATCGGTGGAACCACATCAGATGCAGGTACCAAAAGTGATCCTGCCCCACCGACCGATCCAGCTCTCGTGACCGCTCCCCTTCCCAGCTGTGACCAGTAGGGTTGAGCGACATTTGTTTTTATAGGATCGGGTCGGATTTCACGAAACCCGACTTTTTCAAAAGTCGGGTCGAGTGAACTCGGCCGATCCTATAGAAAAGTCGGGGTCGGGGTCGGCTGAAACACGAAACCCAATGCAGTGCATTGGGTTTCTAATGGTTCCCAGGGTCTGAAGGAGAGGAAACTCTCCTTCAGGCCCTGGGATCCATATTTAAGTGTAAAATAAAGAATCAAAATAAAAAATATTGGAATACTTACCCTCGGACGCGCCCTGGTTGTAACCGGGAGCCTTCCTTCCTAAGAATGAGCGCCTGAAGGGCCTTCGATGACGTCGCGGCTTGTGATTGGTTGCGTAAGCGGTCACATGCGCGTCACGCGACCAATCACAAGCCGCGACGTCATCTAAGGTCCTTCAAGCGCTGATTCTTAGGAAGGAAGGCTGCGGGTTAGAACCAGGGGGCGTCCGAGGGTGAGTATATACCTATTAGGAATATACTCACCCTCGGACGCGCCCTGATTCTAACCCGCAGCCTTCCTTCGTAAGAATCAGCGCTTGAAGGTCCTTAGATGATGTCACGGCTTGTGATTGGTTGCGTGACGCCCATGTGACCGCTCACGCGACCAATCACAAGCCACGACGTCATCGAAGGCTCATTTTTAGGAAGGAAGGCTCCTGGTTACAACCAGGGCGCGTCCGAGGGTAAGTATTTCAATATTTTTAATTTTGATTCTTTATTTTACACATTAATATGAATTCCGATACCAATTCCCGATATCTTAAACATATCGGGAATCGGTATCGGAATTCCAATTCCAGTTCAGAAGATCGCCGACCTCATGGCCGACCCCACACAGGGGTCGGGTCGGGTTTCATGAAACCCGACTTTGCCAAAACTGGGCGACTTCTGAATCTGGCCGACCCGTTTCGCTCAACCCTAGTGACCAGCCTTCCATAACCGAGATCGGGGTGACAACCCTTTATGCCATGAAGGGGATACTTCCCCCGCTACCGATATCTATGGGCGAACCGTTAAACGTGAGTCCCGAAAGGGTGATCTTTGAGTGGGATGCGCCGATGATCCAGCCAGACGGGTCCAGACAGGAGGGCTCTTACGTAGTTGGGCTCACCTGGGAGCAGTACAGACAATGCTTAGTTGCACAATGGGAAGATCGAGAACAAACGAAACAGACTGCCCAAAAAATACCGAAATCTAAGACCAAACATGGCAAAAAGGATCCGGTGAGACGAGGGACAGTGTTAGCCTTTCACCCGAAGTGGGGTTAGGGCTTCATACTGGAGCCGGGACTGCCGACCAAAATCTTTGTTGCCAACTACAATGTGGAAACTCAGTCCCGCGGTGGGGCCCCTAATCGAAGTTTGTGCAAGGGGGACCATGTGACCTACACCCTCCACCGGAGTGAGCAGGGGTGGTATGCCAAGAATGTCCAACGATACGAGCCTACTGTGGCGCCCCCTACTGCCGCGACAGATTAACGACTGTCGTTCCCTGGTATTTGGCCTAGCGGATGCTAGTATTACTACCACCGTGCGTATCGATACTCCTGCAGGATCTGCTATAAAAATTGACATCCATATCAAACCTGCTAATGATTTGACCACACTGGAGAGACAAACCCACAACGGTGATACGGCATCGGACGAGAGTTCGGATACAGACCTTCCCCGGTCAGGAAGTGTGCGTTTCCGACTGGTGCCATACAACCTACCGTCGCGAGGATAAACCTCGGAAACCTAAAACTGTAAATAGTTAACTGTCTTTTGCTCTTTTTCTACTTAAAACCCATAGGGGTTAGAGAGAGAGTCCTCCTGAGAACCGTAGAACGATAGTTGGTTGCTGATAGAAAGACAATGACAGTAGGCCCAGCAAAGGAGCTAGGCGGTCCTGCATTGGTGAAGCTAGAAAGAGAAGAAAAGTTGAGTTTGTATTGTAGTACTTTATAGTAGGCCTTTAGTGGGTTCAGCTTATACTCCCTTAAAGGAAAAGTTAAATCATTGTTCAGAATTTGCACTTAGTAGAATACTCGGCAGGGTACCAGAAGTTATTTATAGTCAAAATGTTATTTAAAAATATTTAACCTTGTTTTTGTTTGTAACGTTCAAGTGTCCTCACCTCCCATAAAGGGAAGCCTTGTTATACTGACTTGTTTCAAGCATTCCAAAATTTTGTATGTCTTTTGCTGATATGCATTGTTGTTCTTCTTCCCAGTCCAGGAGTACTGGATTTAACCGGGGGGAGTGCAGCGCCCCAGAGAACTGGTCGTTGCAGTATGACACTCTGCCGCTAAGGGGAGTGAGGGTACGTCTGATGGCACTAAAGGAGTTCTTCTGACCAGGTATCACCAGCACACATTACACTTCAGACTCCAGCCACTAGGGGGAGAAAAAGGCTTTATTTATTGGGCCACTCCTCACACTGGTAAAACTAGGGGTTGGATAGGAAGTTATTCAGAAGCTGACTGGGTTGGATTCAGGCAACATCCCGTGGCAGGGGGTGTTGCAGGGAGAAGATTCAGGGGGGTCCCTGTTGTGAATTCTGTGGCTGAATTCACTCCTGTGGTCACAAGTGGTACTGCAGCTTCTGAGCTTCCTCCCTCAGGTGTTCTGGTGAGCTCGTTAACTGCTTCATTACTTAACTCCGCCTGATGCTGCTATCCTTGCTCCTTGTCAATGTTTCAGTGTTGGATCTGAGCTTCTCCTGATTGTTCCTGTGACCTGCTGCTCTGTATAGCTAAGTGCTTTTTGCTTTTTTGTTGCTTTTTTTCTGTCCAGCTTGTCTTTTGTTTTGCTGGAAGCTCTGAGACGCAAAGGGTGTACCGCCGTGCCGTTAGTTCGGCACGGTGGGTTTTTTTTTGCCCCCTTTGCGTGGCTTTGCTTTAGGGTTTTTTGTAGACTGCAAAGTTCGCTTTACTGTCCTCGCTCTGTCCTAGAATATCAGGCCCCACTTTGCTGAATCTATTTCATCCCTACATTTTGTCTTTTCATCTTACTCACAGTCATTATATGTGGGGGGCTGCCTTTTCCTTTGGGGAATTTCTCTGGGGCAAGTCAGGCCTATTTTTCTATCTTCAGGCTAGCTAGTTTCTTAGGCTGTGCCGAGTTGCCTAGGTAGTTGTTAGGCGCAATCCACAGCCGCTTTTAGTTGTGTTTAGGATAGGATCAGGTGTGCAGTCTACAGAGTTTCCACGTCTCAGAGCTCGTTCTTGTATTTTTGGGTATTTGTCAGATCACTGTGTGCGCTCTGATCGCTAAGCACACTGTGTTTCTGGATTGCCTTCATAACACCTGTCATTAGCAAACATAACAGTACAAGGAGCCAAACTAATGATTCTCAATAGAGGGAAAGAAAAAGTTCTGACATCATTTTTTTTTTTTTCTGCTCTGTGTTCACTTTTTTTTTTTCCCATAGACATTTGGGTGATTCTGGACACAGGTGTGGACATGGATATTCAGGGTCTGTGCTCTTCAATGGATAATCTCGTTATAAATGTACAAAAAATTCAAGATACTATTGATCAGAAATCTATGTTAGAACCAAGAATTCCTATTCCTGATTTGTTTTTTGGAGATAGAACTAAGTTTCTAAGTTTCAAAAATAATTGTAAGCTATTTCTGGCCTTGAAACCTCATTCTTCTGGTAATCCTATTCAACAGGTTTTGATTATTATTTCTTTTTTGCGCGGCGACCCTCAAGACTGGGCATTTTCTCTTGTGCCAGGAGACCCTGCATTGAGTAGTGTCGATGCGTTTTTCCTGGCGCTCGGATTGCTGTACGATGAGCCTAATTCAGTGGATCAGGCTGAGAAAAATTTGCTGGCTTTGTGCCAGGGTCAGGATGATATAGAAGTATATTGTCAGAAATTTAGGAAATGGTCAGTACTCACTCAGTGGAATGAATCTGCGCTGGCAGCTTTGTTCAGAAAGGGTCTCTCTGAGGCTCTTAAGGATGTCATGGTGGGATTTCCTATGCCTGCTGGTTTGAATGAGTCTTTGTCTTTGGCCATTCAGATCGGTCGACGCTTGCGCGAGCGTAAATCTGTGCACCATTTGGCGGTACTGCCTGAGGTTAAACCTGAGCCTATGCAGTGCGATAGGACTATGACTAGAGTTGAACGGCAGGAATACAGACGTCTGAATGGTCTGTGTTTCTACTGTGGTGATTCCACTCATGCTATTTCTGATTGTCCTAAGCGCACTAAGCGGTCCGCTAGGTCTGCCGTCATTGGTACTGTACAGTCCAAATTCCTTCTGTCCATTACCTTGATATGCTCTTTGTCGTCGTTTTCTGTCATGGCGTTTGTGGATTCGGGCGCTGCCCTGAATCTGATGGATTTGGATTATGCTAAATGTTGTGGGTTTTTCTTGGAGCCTTTGCGGTGTCCTATTCCATTGAGAGGAATTGATGCTACACCTTTGGCCAAGAATAAACCTCAATACTGGGCCCAGCTGACCATGTGCATGGCTCCTGCACATCAGGAAGTTATTCGCTTTCTGGTGTTGCATAATCTGCATGATGTGGTCGTGTTGGGGTTGCCATGGCTACAAACCCATAATCCAGTATTGGATTGGAATTCCATGTCGGTATCCAGCTGGGGTTGTCAGGGGGTACATGGTGATGTTCCATTTTTGTCGATTTCGTCATCCACCCCTTCTGAGGTCCCAGAGTTCTTGTCTGATTATCAGGATGTATTTGAAGAGCCCAAGTCCGATGCTCTACCTCCGCATAGGGATTGTGATTGTGCTATCAATTTGATTCCTGGTAGTAAATTCCCTAAAGGTCGATTATTTAATTTATCCGTGCCCGAACACGCCGCTATGCGCAGTTATGTGAAGGAATCCCTGGAGAAGGGACATATTCGCCCATCGTCATCACCACTGGGAGCAGGGTTCTTCTTTGTAGCCAAGAAGGATGGTTCGCTGAGACCGTGTATTGATTACCGCCTTCTTAATAAGATCACTGTTAAATTTCAGTATCCCTTGCCATTGTTATCTGACTTGTTTGCTCGGATTAAGGGGGCTAGTTGGTTCACTAAGATAGATCTTCGTGGTGCGTATAATCTGGTGAGAATCAGGCAAGGAGATGAATGGAAAACTGCATTCAATACGCCCGAGGGTCATTTTGAGTATCTAGTGATGCCGTTCGGACTTGCCAATGCTCCATCTGTGTTTCAGTCTTTTATGCATGACATCTTCCGTGAGTGTCTGGATAAATTCCTGATTGTTTACTTGGATGACATTTTGATCTTCTCAGATGATTGGGAGTCTCATGTGAAGCAGGTCAGAATGGTTTTTCAGGTCCTGCGTGCTAACTCTTTGTTTGTGAAGGGATCAAAGTGTCTCTTCGGTGTGCAGAAAGTTTCATTTTTGGGGTTCATCTTTACCCCTTCTACTATCGAGATGGATCCAGGATTGGATTCAGCCGACATCTCTGAAAAGTCTGCAAAAGTTCCTGGGCTTTGCTAATTTTTATCGTCGCTTCATCTGTAATTTTTCTAGCATTGCCAAACCATTGACCGATTTGACCAAGAAGGGTGCTGATTTGGTTAATTGGTCTTCTGCTGCTGTGGAAGCTTTTCAGGAGTTGAAGCGTCGTTTTTGTTCTGCCCCTGTGTTGTGTCAGCCAGATGTTTCTCTTCCGTTCCAGGTCGAGGTTGATGCTTCTGAGATTGGTGCAGGGGCGGTTTTGTCACAGAGAGGTTCTGATTGCTCAGTGATGAAACCATGTGCTTTCTTTTCCAGGAAGTTTTCGCCCGCTGAGCGTAATTATGATGTGGGCAATCGAGAGTTGCTGGCCATGAAGTGGGCATTCGAGGAGTGGCGTCATTGGCTTGAAGGAGCTAAGCATCGCGTGGTGTTATTGACTGATCATAAGAACTTGACTTATCTCGAGTCTGCCAAGCGCTTGAATCCTAGACAGGCCCGTTGGTCGTTATTTTTTGCCCGCTTCGACTTTGTGATTTCGTACCTTCCGGGCTCTAATAATGTGAAGGCGGATGCTCTGTCTAGGAGTTTTGTGCCCGACTCTCCGGGTTTATCTGAGCCAGCGGGTATCCTCAAGGAAGGAGTCATTGTGTCTGCCATCTCCCCTGATTTGCGGCGGGTGCTGCAAAAATTTCAGGCGAATAAACCTGATCGTTGTCCAGCAGAGAAACTGTTCGTCCCTGATAGGTGGACTAATAAACTTATCTCTGAACTTCATTGTTCGGTGTTGGCTGGTCATCCTGGAATCTTTGGTACCAGAGAGTTAGTGGCTAGATCCTTCTGGTGGCCATCTCTGTCACGGGATGTACGTACTTTTGTGCAGTCCTGTGGGATTTGTGCTAGGGCTAAGCCCTGCTGTTCTCGTGCCAGTGGGTTGCTTTTGCCCTTGCCGGTCCCAAAGAGGCCTTGGACACATATTTCGATGGATTTCATTTCTGACCTTCCCGTTTCTCAAAAGATGTCAGTCATTTGGGTGGTCTGTGATCGCTTTTCTAAAATGGTCCATCTGGTGCCCTTGGCTAAATTGCCTTCCTCCTCTGATTTGGTACCTTTGTTCTTTCAGCATGTGGTTCGGTTGCATGGCATTCCTGAGAATATTGTTTCTGACAGAGGTTCCCAGTTTGTTTCAAGGTTTTGGCGAGCCTTTTGTGGTAGGATGGGCATTGACCTATCCTTTTCCTCGGCTTTCCATCCTCAGACTAATGGCCAGACCGAACGAACCAATCAGACCTTGGAAACATATCTGAGATGTTTTGTTTCTGCAGACCAGGATGATTGGGTGTCCTTTTTGCCGTTGGCTGAGTTCGCCCTTAATAATCGGGCCAGCTCGGCTACCTTGGTTTCTCCATTTTTTTGCAATTCGGGGTTCCATCCTCGTTTCTCTTCAGGACAGGTTGAGTCTTTGGACTGTCCTGGTGTGGATTCTGTGGTGGATAGGTTGCAGCAGATCTGGACTCAGGTAGTGGACAATTTGATCTTGTCCCAGGAGAAAGCTCAACTTTTCGCTAATCGCAGACGCCGTGTGGGTCCCCGACTTCGTGTTGGGGATCTGGTTTGGTTATCTTCTCGTCATATTCCTATGAAGGTTTCCTCTCCTAAATTTAAACCTCGTTTTATTGGTCCGTATAGGATTTCTGAGGTTCTCAATCCTGTGTCTTTTCGTTTGACCCTCCCAGACTCCTTTTCCATACATAATGTATTCCATAGGTCGTTGTTGCGGAGATACGTGGCACCTATGGTTCCATCTGTTGAGCCTCCTGCCCCGGTTTTGGTGGAGGGGGAATTGGAGTATATTGTGGAGAAGATTTTGGATTCTCGTGTTTCTAGACGGAAACTCCAGTATCTGGTTAAATGGAAGGGTTATGCTCAGGAAGATAATTCCTGGGTTTTTGCCTCTGATGTTCATGCTTCCGATCTTGTTCGTGCCTTTCATGCGGCTCATCCTTGTCGGCCTGGGGGCTCTGGTGAGGGTTCGGTGACCCCTCCTCAAGGGGGGGGTACTGTTGTGAATTCTGTGGCTGAATTCACTCCTGTGGTCACAAGTGGTACTGCAGCTTCTGAGCTTCCTCCCTCAGGTGTTCTGGTGAGCTCGTTAACTGCTTCATTACTTAACTCCGCCTGATGCTGCTATCCTTGCTCCTTGTCAATGTTTCAGTGTTGGATCTGAGCTTCTCCTGATTGTTCCTGTGACCTGCTGCTCTGTATAGCTAAGTGCTTTTTGCTTTTTTGTTGCTTTTTTTCTGTCCAGCTTGTCTTTTGTTTTGCTGGAAGCTCTGAGACGCAAAGGGTGTACCGCCGTGCCGTTAGTTCGGCACGGTGGGTTTTTTTTTGCCCCCTTTGCGTGGTTTTGCTTTAGGGTTTTTTGTAGACTGCAAAGTTCGCTTTACTGTCCTCGCTCTGTCCTAGAATATCGGGCCCCACTTTGCTGAATCTATTTCATCCCTACGTTTTGTCTTTTCATCTTACTCACAGTCATTATATGTGGGGGGCTGCCTTTTCCTTTGGGGAATTTCTCTGGGGCAAGTCAGGCCTATTTTTCTATCTTCAGGCTAGCTAGTTTCTTAGGCTGTGCCGAGTTGCCTAGGTAGTTGTTAGGCGCAATCCACAGCCGCTTTTAGTTGTGTTTAGGATAGGATCAGGTGTGCAGTCTACAGAGTTTCCACGTCTCAGAGCTCGTTCTTGTATTTTTGGGTATTTGTCAGATCACTGTGTGCGCTCTGATCGCTAAGCACACTGTGTTTCTGGATTGCCTTCATAACACCTGTCATTAGCAAACATAACAGGTCCCTGTCAGGCGTGGGAACCTGGCAGGTACCTAGCGAACAGAACAGAACATTACGGAACCACGCCTGCACACCCTGCGGCGGTATCCTAAGAAAGAGACACGAAGCGAAGGATATTGTGGAACAGTGAGAAACGAGATCAAGCACAAAGGAGAGCCAGTAGGAGTCATGCCCCGAGAACGGCAACATCCTACTGAGGCGCGCAGCCGGTGGCCGGAACACCGAGTAAGTAACTGACTCTATGCCTTACTTCAAACTCCGCAGCACAGTTAATTATAGGTTGGCTGTCTACCTTAAATTTCCTACGCAGACATAGGGGGCAACGTGTGGAGAGGGGCGACTCTAGGGTCCCGGACGAGCTCCGAGCCTTCCCGTCATACAGGTGCGTCCTAGCCATAACATACCTGGGGGACGAGAAACTAGAAACATCTGGAACGAAAGAGAAAGAATTAGAAAGAACTAGAAAGAACGAACGAACGAGAACAGAAGTTGTGAGGACTATTCCGAATGCTCAGCAGGGTAGCACTACAACACACAGGCGCTAGTGGTAGGCAATGATTTCCACCTGTAAAGGGAACTCTGGATATGCCATCGGACCGGCCGGTCTCAGACAGCCCTGTTAACTGTGCTCTGGATTGAGGATCCTGAAGTCTTCAGTAAAGAGGTAAAGAGACTGCAACCCTGTGTCCTCGTTATTGACTGCACCTCACACCATCACCATCCACCTTACTGGGAAGCCCTGGGGACATACTTCGCCTGTGGGAAGTTACACCATCTAGCTGCCATCACATCACCCCAGTGGACCCCAAGCAGCGACGGTCACCCTGACCGAACACCACAGGTGGTGTCACGAAACCTTGATAGACTCCTATCACCTTTCATTGGACGCCCCTTAGCAGGGTCACGGACCGGGTCCAGCCACCGTGACAACCCCAGAACTGAGACAGAATGGACCGGTACCGAGTAACCTGTGGCCCTGTGTCTGGGGGCGCTCCACTTACATGTCATGTGATTTTTCACCATGTATTGATTGGTCTGGTTTGTATGTAAATATTTGCCATTTTGAGCATATAGCAGCTTTGATAAAGATCGCTGTTGCGATCAAAACGCGTCTTGCTGTTTCTGTGTGCACGTCTAGTGCGGTCCCGGAGGATGTCCTGTGATTTTTAATTCGTGAAATAAAATTGAAGATTTTACTAAAGGAGCTGGAACAAAGACCCCTTTTTTTCTCACATCTGAAGTTGTGACTGCTTTAACCGGCTGCTGGCAATACCCTGAAAGGAGTGTCATTGCTCTCATAGGGTATAGCGCAGAGCTGCAGTGAGAGGGTTCACCGGAGTTCATCAGCTGATCAGCTCCGGTGATCTCACTTATGGCACCACAATTGTGTGAGAACTTTCACTCAAGCTGATCAGCTGATGAACTTTGGTGAACTCTCTCACCGCAGCGCAGCGCTGTGCGCTGCAGGAGCAATTACCTCCTGCGTCACTGTGTAGCGAGCTGTTCTTGAGAGCAATCACATCAGTGACTGCTCTCAAAGTTATCAGGATCATTGTGGGACATTATGGATTATTATCTCGTCAGCGTACAGGGGAAAAATATTGTGGTTTATTATTTTATTTTTGATACAGGAGACGGCTTCAGTGGATTAAGCATTCGGGGAGTATGGTTTAATTTAGATTCAATAAAAGACTGTGTCATTATTTCAAATAAAGGACTTTATTCCTGGTGAGTCTTTTTTTATAATATCACTATAGGGTTAATAATGGGGGCGTCTTTTAGACGACTCTCCATTATTATCCTGTGGGCTTGATGTCACCTTACAATACAAAGGTTACATCTCTCCCACCCAACCTTTACCCCACTTGCCACTGCACCTTGGCAAGTAGGAAGACTAAGGCTATGCGCCATATTTGGTGCATCTTGTAGATGCACCTTTCCTGGGGCGGCTGAGGAGAGCTGATATTTTAGTCTGGGAGGCTGCCAATATCTGTTTTCTTAGCCTTTGCTGGTTAGATTTTATAGGGGGACCCTACATCAATTTTTTCTGGCGTCCTCCTGTAAACTAGCCAGTAAAGACTAAGCAAACAGCTGTGAGCTGATATTAATAGCTTAGGAACCTTTATGGCTATTGATACTTTCTCAGAATATTAACATCAGCCCTGTTGCCTTTCCCTCTGCTGGTTATGAAAATTATGCGGGAGCCCAAGCAATTTTTTTTAAATGAACTGTTGCTGTTTGGTTACAGCCTAAGTAGGTTCATTCTGTTGATGCTCCTACATAGGCTGGTTACAATGTGTGTTTACTTATTGACTAAATAACGAGGGTGTCAGGCTGAACCTAGGGCTTAGTGTCAATGACAGCTGCTGACACCAAGTCCTAATCCCATTACCCTGATGCTACTGCATCAGAATAAAAAAGGTGGTGTTAAACGAAGCAATTACATCACAAAACTCTTTTTTAAAATATCTTTAGCTAAAAAAAGCCTTTATTGCTGTACAAAAACGCATGCAAAAATGCAGTAAAAACACACCGGAAAACACTGCACATCACATGTTTTTGACCAGCGCTTTTACTGCCAAGAGATGCCAAAACCTTGTCGAAATTTCTGCAAGCAAATACTCTTACTCTCTCAGAGTTACAAAATAAATTCTCAGAAAAAGATTATCCTTATTTTATTACTTGCAAGCGTAAAGTTTCTGTAAACAATACTTCAAAATATACCAGAAGATTCCAAAATGGTTCTCGCCACTGTATTCCCTAATAACAAACAGAATGACTCATGAGGCCTCATTACAAGATTTTATAAATATTTTCATTCCTGTATAGACTACTACTCTACTTAACTCCAAATTAACAAATGGCTTTTAGTAGATCCAAACTTAACACCCATAAATATCTTACTGGTGGTGCAATCTCATCTCTTGTTTCAATCATCTAAATATACAGAAATGCTCTTGAAAATGATCACACAGCTTAACTAGCTCCTCTTAGGGGTTACAGAATGGGATCAATAAACCTCACGAATGATTCAAATGCCATGTGCTAACTGCTACTCTATATCATTGTATTTGGGACTATCCTCAAATATAGAATTTCTATTTCCACACATAAATTCTTCACCCCATGCATAAGCCCTGATTCATCAAGACAGGCATTTTTCATGTAGGTCTTGATGTGGGGGTTGGATTGAGGGATAATTCATTAAAAGGTGCACACCCCTGAATGAAACAGGTGAGGTGTGAAGTGGCATGCTCCTATGTGAGCACCTTGCCATCAATCTTACTCAGTAATGAATTTGACAAGTGGGTGTTGCCACACCCTGATCTCCCCTACTTTGTTGAAGTTGGGCAAAATAGGCATTGTACTAAAGTTTTTTTTTTTTTATTGAATTTTTTTGAATTAATGAATTGGAACCTTAGTCCTTAAAGGGGTTGTCCACTTTTCAGAAAACCTCTTTTTAAACTAAATGTTGGGCCCTGATAAAATAAATAAACCTATACTCATTTCCCGTGCAGGCTCCGTTCTTCCATGTCAGTGAAATGACACGTGCCCAATCAGCTCTGGCATCACTCCACCTTCTGTCACAATGTCCATGAAGAGGAAGTCTGAGATCAGCTGCAGCCCGGACTTCCGCGTCATGTTCAGTTTGTCCGAAAGCGGAGACAGTAACACCAGCGCTGATTGGGTGCCAGGTGTCATTTCATTGCATCACACCACGGGAACAGAGTCGGCATGGAATATGAGTATAGGTTTATTTATTTGATTGGGGTGAACATTTAGTAGTAGGGCTAAAAGCAATGTCCTTGGGTACTAGGGCTAAGAGCGCTTTCCTTGGTTTGTAGGACTAAGAGAGTTTTGCTAGACCTCAGAGTCCATGATGGACACCCTATGCTAAGCACTGGACGTGAATGCTCTGATTCAAAGATTGCACCTGCTCCCTTTGCTGGTCCTTCTGCAAAGTACTGGCTGCTTCCATTCTGCTTTAAAGGGAACCTGTCACCCCGTTTTTTCAGATTGAGATATAAATACTGTTAAATAGGGCCTGCGCTGTGCGTTACTATAGTGTATGTAGTGTACCCTGATTCCCCACCTATGCTGAGAAATACATTACCAAAGTCGCCGTTTTCGCCTGTCAATCAGGCTGGTCTGGTCAGGTGGGCGTGGTGACATCGCTCTTTTCTTCCCCAGCTTTCCGTTGGTGGCGTAGTGGTGTGCGCATGTCCAAGTTCCGAATTCCCTGCGCGCACGTGAAGAAACAGCGCGCGATCTGCGCTGTTATCCCTTTCTTCGGTGGGGGCGGCCATCTTCCTGGGGCCGCGCGTGCGCAGATGGAGTGCTCTGCTGCACGGGGCTTCAGGAAAATGGCCGCGGGATGCCGCGCATGCGCAGAAGAGATCGCGGCGGCCATTTTCCCAAAGCCAGTACTTAGTATTAATAGTGGGGGTGCTATCTTGGATTTTCAGCTGTGGCACACACCATCACATGGCTCTTTAAAAGAAATTCACAGGCAGTGGATGCAGAACCACCGGCACACCATATGGGGAAAGTGGAGAGCCTGCCTTTCTGTGCCCTGACTTCCCAGGCCACATAAAATGATGTGGTGGTTCAGATTCTGCCCAGAACACAGAGCTATTGAGTATGGTAAATTCTGATCCTTGGATCAAAATAGGACATGCTCTGAATCTCATTTTTGGTTCTATGTTGTATGAATAGATTTACGAAACTTTATGGGTCCATGTGCCATCCAATAAAAAAATTCAGTAGCACACAATCAAGTCACACAAAACTGTGAAGATAGCCTAAAAAGTATACTACTACAAGTACTAGATGTTTATGTAGAGAGTCTTGGTCAATCCTTCCTAGACTGTAGATCTTTTATATTGTCATTTTTGTTCTACTGCCACATACTGTAAGTTTTCTTTTTGTTAAGTAAAAATAAAAACATACAGTGTAACCTCAGACCAATAAGTGGTTTCAGAGACGCTCCTAGTGTATTTTATTTTAGCTGTGCCTTTACGGGAAATATTGAAAGAAAAGACAATGTGGGTGGCTAATACACTATAATTGCTGCAAGAGAATTTGATCAAAACGGCATTATTGCCCAGTATATCTATTTTTTTCGATTTCAACAATGTGGGTTTTATGTGGTTATTATGTCAGATCCATCAAGAGATTTTCAAAAAAGAAAAAAAAGAAATAATTCTGGGTTGTCTTACATCGTCTTCTGTTTTATGTTAGTCCGTGAAAGAATAAGAAACCACAATAGCGTTTAGTTCTTGTTCTGCTAGCTTGACTGGTAATTTGAAACAATAACAGAACATAACTCTTAGAACACATAGGCCAATACTTAGAAACAGTTATTGTAAGTCTTTAGTACAGAAAACAGCAGCATTCATTTTTGTTGTCACATTTTTCAACTTTGATTTTTTTGAGATTACTAGATAGCATACAGTATAGCTACATATTAAGTTACCTTCAGGTAAGTATGTTGTGTAGGTTTTTTACCTTCATAATATCTATCTACTGTATACTTGCTTGTATTTCTACCTTGGACGTATCCATATGTCCCTGTGAACTGGGCCTTATTGACCTGGAATGGATGGATACATTTTGTGCGCACAGAGGCTATGTGCGCTCGATCGCTGCTAGGTGTCAGGTGATTCTGACAGCTGACACCATGCACTCATAGTCCTTTGGGAATTAGATTCTCCTTTTTGCATTTAGATAGGAAAAAATGTCGCTGTCCATTTGTGCACGTTTCTTCAATAGGAAAAAAATGTCGCTATCCATTTGTGCACGTTTCTTCAAAACTATGAACTCAATGACAGGAGCAGTCCCGTAACACACATGGCGCTTTAACCACCTAAATGCTTAGATCGAACTCAATTGCTGCTTTTTGCGAGCAAGCAGAGGGAAGACAGCCCCTCTGCACATGGGAGACCCCTCAACGTTATGACGAGATCTGGGTCACCAGAGCTAGCAAAGTTGCTTGATCATGCTCAGTAGTTGTCTATTAGTTTAGTTACCCTTCTTATGGTGTGTAGTGGTTTAGTTCTACAAACCTAGTTGTTTAGTAGTTTAGTTCTCTGACCCCGTTGTCTAACAGTTTAGTTATCCATCTTATGGTGTGTAGTGGTTTATTTATCCATTGCCTTGGGGATTGCAAGACTTTTGTAGCAGCCCTTTCCCCGACTGCCCCCAAAGCCACCAGAGTCACCCAGTGCCCAGTCATCGAAATGTAACTCCCCTGTCCATGCTTGCTCATCCAGGTATCAGTGTTGAAATACATCCTGGAAGACCTAGAATTTTTCAGGGAACGAGTTATGTCATCTGCGATTTGCTGCTGTAGCCCTGGCACATCTTTCTTTCAGAAAAAATGCTGACTGGGCAAATGGTACTGGGAGACTGCGACGGACATCAGCTTTTGGAAATCATCTGTATCCACAAGGTGGAAAGGCTGTATTTCTGTGGATTGGCCATGCAATAATCACAGAGATCACAGGCCGTGAGTCATGCAAAAACAAGCGCTGTGATTTTTGTAGCGAATAGCTCTTAGTTGGCCCCTGTCATCCAGACAATGACACGATTGAGCAATGATCATTGAGGAGGCCCCAGACTGTTCACAATAAATAGTTCTCTGAAAAGTAATAGTGAGCGTTCGGCTTATCCACCTCCGGATTAGAACACATGGAATATGTGTATATCCCGTTGTACGATCAATGCTAATTCCACGATGACCCTACACTCCTTGCTGCCACCACCAATCCTGTTTTTAACCAAATAAATAAATACAGGACGATTGGATGTCATTCTTCTTTTGAGTTTCACGCCGTCAGGGTGTTCCATCCCCTCTCTCTCAGAGCAGCAGTCATATACGGTCCACCAGGCTCACCCCCCACTTCCTTGACCACTATTATGCATTGCTACCACACTTAATGTCCATAGAATTTCCAACCCTTATCCTGAGAGACTTCAAAATCCCCACCTCCCCAACTGCATCCCAGCTTCTATCTGTAGCCACTTCCCGTGGCCTCTCACAACTTTCAACTTCTGAGACACACAAAGACGGTAATACCCCTGATCTGGTCTTTGTCTGGCTCAGTTCAATCTTTTACCTAGATAACTCACTTCTTACCCTTTGTCCCTAATGAAATTAAGAGTAGAACCACAACTTAGATGTTTTTATGCGCTTCCTAAAACACATCTGTTTAGGGCAGTCTACACGTTCCCTAATCAAAGTCCTTTTTATATGTACAGTGGGTAAAAAACATATTTAGTCAGCCACCAATTGTGCAAGTTCTCACACTTAAAAACATGACAGAGGCCTGTAATTGACATAGTAGGTAGACCACAACTATGAGAGTCAAAATTGAGAAAACAAATCCAGAAAATCAGCTTGTCTGATTTGGCAAGATTTATTTTTCAAATTATGGTGGAAAATAAGTATTTGGTCATTAACAAAAGTTCATATCAATATTTTGTTATATATCTTTTGTTGGCAATGACAGAGGTCAAACGTTTTATGTAAGTCTTCACAAGGTTGTAACACTTTCACAGAGAAAAAAAGTTGAACTGTGGGGACCTCTACTTTTAACAACTTCACAGAAAAAAAAAATCCCCAGTGTAAACTAGATAAAAAATCCCTTTATTAGTTAATTAAAACCTATAATAATAAGTGCACTTCACATAAACCATCACCATGACAACAACATAAAATAGAAAAGACCAGGATGATGCCTAGCCCTGTACTGCACTACCTGCACCCTACCTACCAGCGGAGGTTGGCACCCTAAAGACCTGCGCAATTGGCGCCCCCGCTCACCGTCGACTATCCCTTCTACCCCTATTGGGCCCTAAATAGGACGGGATGAAAATACATACACAGTCATACAGAAGTGCTATAATATATATGATGGAAAAACAGGGGGAGTCTATATTGCTACCTGCTCTACCCCTACCTATCAGCGGAGGTTGGCACCCTATGATAGCACGTGGTGCCCCCGCTCAACGACGACTGTACACTAAACTGTCCCTTTATAGATGTTTCGGGAGATAAAATACTGTATGTATAATAAAGTGCTGTAGTGCTTGTAAACCATGTCTAAACACACTCAACAGGTTTAAATATACTTGTATGGATTCTCTTTATATATAGCGCTCATTCATAAACCAGGTACTCCAGACAAAGTGAAGTTTGATACATAAAAGATGTAAATAATCAGTATTCATCAAAATAGACCTGATGCACCGATTGGACACCCAAGTACCTAGTCCAAACCCACTGGGCTGAATCCCCAGTCAGGCCACAAACAAAAAAACCACAGTCAGTCGGTACCTTTGTTATAGAGAATCCCTACACAACAACCATTTGGGTCACCCCAATACCCTACTGATGTATATATAAACACAATTAGTACATTCTCAAACAAAGCCTCCCTTGTAGACTCGACGCGTTTCCCCTCACTGTTTCATGAGGTTCATCAGGAGTAAAACACGATAATAAGGGGTTACTTAGCTTGTATTAGATGTCAAAAACGAAACCGATACATGGTATAGCATCCCAGGGCCCCAGGGCAGATCCCCTCTTGATATGGCACCATATCAAGAGGGGATCTGCCCTGGGGCCCTGGGATGCTATACCATGTATCGGTTTCGTTTTTGACATCTAATACCTAATGGCACCATATCAAGAGGGGATCTGCCCTGGGGCCCTGGGATGCTATACCATGTATCGGTTTCGTTTTTGACATCTAATACAAGCTAAGTAACCCCTTATTATCGTGTTTTACTCCTGATGAACCTCATGAAACAGTGAGGGGAAACGCGTCGAGTCTACAAGGGAGGCTTTGTTTGAGAATGTACTAATTGTGTTTATATATACATCAGTAGGGTATTGGGGTGACCCAAATGGTTGTTGTGTAGGGATTCTCTATAACAAAAGGTACCGACTGACTGTGGTTTTTTTGTTTGTGGCCTGACTGGGGATTCAGCCCAGTGGGTTTGGACTAGGTACTTGGGTGTCCAATCGGTGCATCAGGTCTATTTTGATGAATACTGATTATTTACATCTTTTATGTATCAAACTTCACTTTGTCTGGAGTACCTGGTTTATAAATGAGCGCTATATATAAAGAGAATCCATACAAGTATATTTAAACCTGTTGAGTGTGTTTAGACATGGTTTACAAGCACTACAGCACTTTATTATACATACAGTATTTTATCTCCCGAAACATCTATAAAGGGACAGTTTAGTGTACAGTCGTCGTTGAGCGGGGGCGCCACGTACTATCATAGGGTGCCAACCTCCGCTGATAGGTAGGGGTAGAGCAGGTAGCAATATAGACTCCCCCTGTTTTTCCATCATATATATTATAGCACTTCTGTATGACTGTGTATGTATTTTCATCCCGTCCTATTTAGGGCCCAATAGGGGTAGAAGGGATAGTCGACGGTGAGCGGGGGCGCCAATTGCGCAGGTCTTTAGGGTGCCAACCTCCGCTGGTAGGTAGGGTGCAGGTAGAGCAGTACAGGGCTAGGCATCATCCTGGTCTTTTCTATTTTATGTTGTTGTCATGGTGATGGTTTATGTGAAGTGCACTTATTATTATAGGTTTTAATTAACTAATAAAGGTATTTTTTATCTAGTTTACACTGGGGATTTTTTTTTTTTCTGTGAAGTTCTTCACAAGGTTGGCACACACTGTTGGTGGTATGTTGGACCATTCCTCTATGCAGATCTCCTCGAGAATAGTGATGTTTTGGGCCTGTTGCTGGGCAACATGGACTTTCAACTTCCTCCAAAGGTTTCCTATGGGGTTGAGATCTGGAGGCTGGCTAGGACACGCCAGGACCTTCATATGCTTATTAAGAAGCCACTCCTTCATTGCCCTGGCGGTGTGCTTGGGATTCATTCATTCATGTAGATGGATCAATCGTCCTGATACCTTAGCAGAGAAACAGCCCCAAAGCATGATGTTGCCACCCCCATGCTTCACAGTATGTATGGTGTCCTTTGGATTCAACTCAGCATTCTGTCTCCTCCAAACACGACAAGTTATGTTTCTACCAAATAGTTCTACTTTTGTTTCATCAGACCATATGACATTCTCCCAATACTCTTCTGGATAATCCAAATGCTCTCTAGCCGACTGCAGACAGGCCCGGACATGTACTGGTTAAAGCAGGGGGACACATCTGGCACCACTGCAGGATCTGAGTCCTTGGCGGTGTAGTGTGTTACTGAAGGTAGCCTTTGTTATGATAGTCCCAGCTCTATGCAGGTCATTCACTAGTTTTTATGATCATTTTGACCCCACGGGTGAGATCTTGCATGGAGCCCCAGATCGAGGGAGATTATCAGTGGTCTTGTATGTCTTCCATTTTCTTATTATCGCTCCACAGTTGATTTCATCACACCAAGCTGCTTGCATATTGCAGATTCAGTCTTCCCAGCCTAGTGCAGGGCTGCAATTTTGCTTCTGGTGTCCTTCGACAGCTCTTTGGTCTTAACCATAGTGGAGTTTGGAGTGTGACTGTTTGAGGTTGTGGACAGGTGTTGTAGTCTACCTATGATGTGAATTACAGGCCTCTCTCATCTATTTAATTGGGAGAACTTGCACCATTGGTGGCTGACAAAATTCTTTTTTTTCCCCACTGTATAGCCTATTCTCTACTTCTCTGAACATAATTCGCCATCAAACTCAACCATACCTTAAAGGCTAATGCAGCAGTTATCTACCCCGTATTTCCTCAAGATGGTTGTACCATCATTGTAATTTGTGTCACCCCCCACCTCATTGTAGATTGTAAGCCATGAAGAGAAGGGTTGTCATTATTTTTGCTTTAATTGTTTTATTATCTTAAACTAGGTAACTTTTGACTGTTTAATATGAACTGCTGACTTGTAAAGCTTTGCAGAATATGTTTGCTATGTATAAATACAGGTTTTTATTATTAATAGATTGAAGATGGTGAAGATTAAGCCCTTAGCTTTGCCATGTATAGCAGGAAAGAATCTTCTATGTGAGCACAACTGCTCAAAGAAGGGCTCGCTGCTGTGCTGACACAGGGTGGAGTAGGGTGAACATGACAAGATGCTGGACTGTGAGAGATATGCAGGCAGATATATTACAATGGATTGAGAAAGATGGTATGTAAGATCAGTCAAAAACAGCAGGCATGTCCACTTCTGTATCAACTGACAGGCTCTCAGTCACTCCAACTGTAGGGGGTAAACAAGTGGAGGTTCTGCGGTCGGATACCTGTGTGACAGCATTTGCCATGGTGAGGGAAGAGGAAGAAACAGAAGATGCGCTTGATGGGGTGCATTTTAGCACAGTGACATTCCCAGATAATCACATGATGGTCGCACACAATGCCAGTTCATGCATGTAGCACTAAAATTATTTGATTTTTTACTCTACTATGAATTTTTTTTAAAAGTTGACAGATAACGTGATTTTTTAGAATTTTGCTGGTCTGAAAAAAGACCAAAGCTAGACAACTGCAGAACCGCGAACGCTGCTGTCCACTGACAGAGTTGGGGCTCAGGATGCATTGGTTGTTGTGGTTGCATAACTCTGTGCCTAAGTAACCTCCTTGTCTTGTTCCTCCTCTTCCTCTGCTGAGCTACTTAGCTGCATGCCTCTGGGTTGACACCAAGTCTGATCTACAACCTCATCGTCATCTTCTCTGTCCGCCCACTCCTCGCCCTTAGAGTCACCCTCCTCTTACCCTGACAGTACAGTCCGTGGGCTCCTCAAATATCTGAGTCTCATCACAAATGGATTACCTTCACCCAATGGGCTTTACATCTGTTGACGAGGTTTGGATTATGCTTGGACCCAACTTCGTCCGGCCATGGATCAAACAGAGAAAAAAATTGTCCATCGGTACAGTTAATTTCCTCCTCTTGAGTCTGTGAATCTTTGGGGTACACTTCTGAAGCCCTTGGCATACAATGTGTGTACAGATCTGCAGACTCAGCCATCTGTAGTTCCCAACAGTCAGTTGGGCAGTTGGAGAGTTGTGATGTGGGGGAAAACAAGGGTAATTGGGGTGCCACCACTGAGGACTGTATTGTGTGTGATGTTAAGGTGGAGTAAGAGAAGCAGAGGCCACTTGATGCAGCGCTTGCAATCTACTGGAGTACATGTTCTTTCTGGCCCTTGTCTACAAAGCGAACCGCTGTGCGGTTGCCAAAGAAAGAGAGTAGAGTAGCTGTCCAGTAACAGAAGTTGTAAAAATGCTGCGCAATTGCTCACTGCAGCAAAACATGCCGACTTCTCATCCATCATATCATACTTGTCTCACAACCCTAAACAGCTATTCAGTACTTGCAATTCTGTCCTGCATTCACCAGCTCCCCTTCCCTCTCCTCTCATCTCAGCTGAAGACTTTGCCTCACCACCTGTGAACGTGACCCAATAATGTTCCACCTCATTCCAAACTTTACCACAGTCTTCATCACAAGCCTAACCCACCTCTTCAACCTGTCACTAACAACTGGTGTCTTCCCTCTTGATTGAAACATGCCTCGATCACACTCATCCTCAAAAAGCACACCCTTGACATATCCTCTGTGTCAAGCTATTTCTCCCCTATGCCTCCAAGGTACTGGAACAACATGTCCATTTTGAACTGTCTTTCCACCTCTCCCCTTGTTCCCTCTTTGACCGCTTTCTCTCTGGCTTCTGACTGTACCATTCCACTGAAACTGCCCTGACTAATGTCACCAACGTCCTACTAACAACCAAATAAAAGTGACGCGAGTTTGTCTTCATCCTTCTCATGGACCTAGCATCTGCCTTTCACACAGTGGACCATTCCCTCTTACTACAGACTTTCTGATCTGGTGACATTACAGACTTGGCCCTTTGATGGATCTCCTCATACCTAACAGACAGGACATTCAGTGTCTCCCACTCACACACCACCTCCTCTCGCCCCTTATGTGTCGATGCCCCCAAGGCTCAGTTGTAGGACCGGGCACTATGCTTAAAGCGCGCTCGCTCCCTCCCTCTTAAAAGGACCACTCATATCAACCTAAGGTATTCCCAGGCTATAGCTGGGTGACACCTTCTATTTAAGGCTTATCCAATATGGAGGTGCCTTAGCTACATTGTTCGTTTGCCTTGCATGCTTGCTAGTTGTCAAGTTCCCCAGGTGCATCTGTCTGCTTGTCTACCTTGTACCTATCTGCTTGTACCTGTCTGTGCTTTTCTGTCCACCAGTTGGCCCAGATTACACCTGTCAGTGCCTATCTGTTTAACATCTTGTCCAGTCCTCACCTGCCACTGCTTTTCTGTTCCTCAGCTGATCCCATCTGGTTCCAGATTTCCAACATTGCCTGCCTGCATTTTTCATTACTCTTTCAGGCTGTAGCAGCCAGCACGCTGTGGGGGTCAGCTGCCACCTTCTGTAGGTCAGCCATGGGTCACAGTTTTTGCCTGCTGCTGCTTATCCGAGTTGGGATTTGGTAGGCCACCTAGTTACGCCCCTCCAGGCTTTCAGATGGATATGGCAAAGTGGTTTCTGTCATGATTCCAATGGCAGGGAATCACAAAAGGACAAGCACCAACGAGCTCTAGGGTGATGGAACCTGAGCTGACCGCGACCCTAAACCTGAACACACAAATAACAATAGCCGGGGAACGTGCCTACGTTGATCCTAGACGTCTCGCACCAGCCGAAGATCTAACCTCCCCTATTAGAAGAAACACAGACCTCTCTTGCCTCCAGAGAAATACCCCACAGAAATAGCAGCCCCCCACATATAATGACGGTGAAATGAGAGGAAGGCACATACACAGTATGAAAACAGATTCAGCAAAATGAGGCCCGCTAAAACTAGATAGCAGAGGATACAAAAGTAAACTGCGCGGTCAGCAAAAAACCCTTCAAAAAACCATCCTGTAATTACTTGAACTCATGTTCCAACTCATGGAACATGAGGAGCAATTACAGCCCACTAGAGCAACCAGCAGCAAAGAAACAATTATATGCAAGCTGGACAAGACGAAAATAAAACAAAACGTGGAACAAGAAAATCAAAAACTTAGCTTGTCCTGAAGATTACTGAAGCCAGAAGCTGAGGTAACAAAACACTCTGATAACCTTGATAGCCGGCGGGGAAATGACAAGAAAGCCCGGTTAAATAGGAAACTCCCAAATCCTAATAGAACAGGTGGACACCAGAGACAGCAGAACACAAATCACCCAGTACCATCAGTAACCACCAGGGGGAGCCCAAAAACAGAACTCACAACAGGTTCCACCACCTTGCCCATTACAGTCTACATCTGCTTTGTTGGCTGTAGTGAAAGAGGTGTTGGTCCCAGCTATACTAGTTCTACTCTATTGCAATTAATCCCACTTTGTTGGTGTTTGCCACTAATTTTTGTAAATGTGTAGACTCCTGGTTGGGTATTCTTCATGTGTGTTGCTTGAAGCAGTAGGCTTCCGAGACCATCAGGCCTCCACTTCCTTGGAGTCATCTACCCTTGTTACTATCCTTATATTTTTTCTTACAATAGTAGTCTACAAAACAGATATTTGTGCCACCTGAGTGTGACTGAGCATGAAAGCGGGTTGAGCTGTTGCATGTAGTATCTGTGGGCTCCCAGCACAGCAGGCTTACACTAAAACCTCACCCACCTCATCTTACTTTGACTTTCAATTGAAAGCTGTAAATGCTGTCCCAGACCACAATACCTCATGCAGGGCTAATTGCTGCCGTGGCATGCTACAATTTGTACAATGGGTGAATTGAGGCCACTTTCCTGTTGTCTGCCCATAATTTTATGTGTTTTGGCAGCTTTTGCGAACTTTTAAAGGTGTTGAGCATCTGTTTGTTTTTGCCTCTGATTGACTTAAATGGCGTTTGGCTATGTTTGGTGAATATTCTTTCCTCCATCTCATAGATCATCCATACCTTACCTATATATCGCAATTAACAAAATCACGCTTTCCCTCGTACCGAACGTCCGCTGCCTCGGAGTAACCCTTGACTCTGCCCTGTCCTTCAAACCGCACATCCAAGCTCTTTCCACCTCCTGTCACCTCCAGCTCAAAAATATTTACAGAATCCGTCCTTTCCTCAACTGTCAATCTAAAATGCTTGTGCATGCCCTCATCATCTCCCACCTTGACTACTGCAACATCCTTTTCTGTGGCCTCCCGGCTAACACCCTTGCACCTCTCCAGTCCATCCTTAACTCTGCTGCCCGACTAATTCATCTCTCTCCTTGCTACTCCTCTGCTTCCCCTCTCTGCAAATCTCTTCACTGGCTCCCAATCTCTTAAAGTGAGATCTATATGATTGCTTGTGCCTGACCAAATATAAGCTGTGTGCTAGCTTAGTGGCAAAGAATGTATCAGATACACAGAGACAGATACACCCTCCTATCTCAGCAAAGGCTTGCACACAACTGCTTTATTCTCTGAACAAAGGAAGATACTAGAAGCATGAAATGGGGGGTTGCACAACTTTTGAATAGTTAGTGTCACTCTATGATTGGTTCATTCCAACTTCATTTCCAATTTCACTTCCATATATGGTATTCAGTCCAATGTCCAGTATCCAATGTCCAATGCCCAGTGACTTCTTCACATTCCAAAAATTCCTTCCAGTGTGCTGCTAATCAGGAAATAGACTCCATCTTGCTACACCATATCTGAACTGACTTATATAAGGTTTAATAATTGATTTCATTAGCCATTTTCTCCTTCACAATCCCCCCTAAATCAATTTTTAACCTGATATCACAATATAATATGACCCAACAGGTGGTCGGTCAATCAATGGCGCAACACACAAAGGCATGGAAAATGGGGAAAGAAAGGCCTTACCGATAATGAAATGGGGAATGGTCACCACTAGGGTTGAGCGAAACGGGTCGGTCATTTTCAGAAGTCGCCGACTTTTGGCAAAGTCGGGTTTCATGAAACCCGACTCGATGCCTGTGTGGGGTCGGCCATGCGGTACGCGACTTTCGCTCCAAAGTCGCGTTTCAATGGCGCGAAAAGCGCCATTTCTCAGCCAATGAAGGTGGACGCAGAGTGTGGGCAGCGCGATGACATAGGTCTCAGTCCCCAGCGTCACAGGGGCTATAAAGGGGCGTTCCCGCCGACCGCCATCTTACTGCTGCTGATCTGAGCATAGGGAGAGGTTGCTGCCGCTTCGTCAGAAGCAGGGATAGCGTTAGGCAGGGTACATTAATCCCCAAACCGCTTGTGCTGGAGCGATTTCCACTGTCCAACACCACCTTTTCTTAGCAGGGACAGTGGAGGCTACATTTTTTTTTCCTCAGCGCTGTAGCTCATTGGGCTGCCCTAGAAGGCTCCCTGATAGCTGCATTGCTGTTTGTACACCGCTGTGCAAACCAACTGCTTTTTTCAAAGCACAAATCCTGTTGCTTCTTCCTTTCTGCACAGCTTTCTTATTTGTTTGTCCACACTTTTGACTTTTTTGTGCAGCAGTCCACTCCTTGTTATTGCTGCCTGCCATACTTTGCTGAGATTACTGCAGGGAGATCGTAATTGTAGGACAGTCCCATTTTTTTTTTTTTTGTTTCGTTATATCTCTTCAAGCCACTTTCTGCCACAGAAAATATACTCTAATACAGTGGCCCAGATTTATTCACTAGTCTCCCTGAAGAAAAAAAAAAAGGATTAAAATTGGCAAATCTGTAT
This sequence comes from Ranitomeya imitator, assembly GCF_032444005.1. NCBI lineage: Eukaryota > Metazoa > Chordata > Amphibia > Anura > Dendrobatidae > Ranitomeya > Ranitomeya imitator. The sequence goes on along the minus strand of NW_027193314.1, from coordinate 37,803 downwards.
CAGTGGCAGCCCTGTGTATGTCTCATTTTCTGGCACAGAAAACATACAGTCTAACAGTGGGCCTGATTTCTTGCCAATTCTCCCATAAATAAAATAAAATAGTGGGAGATTAAGATTGCCAATTTTGCCTCAGTGCCAGTGCTGTGTGTGGCATCTGTCTCTAATTTTGTGCCACATTAAACCTAGTGTGTAATACTGGGCCAGATTTCTTTTAAATTCTCCCTGAAAAAAAAAAAAAGTGGGAGATTAAGATTGGCATTTCTGCTTCAGTGCCACTCCTGTGTGTGCCACCTGTCTCAAATTTTGTGCCACATTAAACCTAGTGTGTAATACTGGGCCAGATTTCTTTTAAATTCTCCCTGAAAAAAAAAATAGTGGGAGATTAAGATTGGCATTTCTGCTTCAGTGGCACTCCTGTGTGTGCCACCTGTCTCAAATTGTGTGCCACATTAAACCCAGTGTGTAATACTGAGCCAGATTTCTTTTAAATTCTCCCTGAAAAAAAAAGTAGTGGGAGATTAAGATTGGCATTTCTGCTTCAGTGCCACTCCTGTGTGTGCCACCTGTCTCAAATTTTGTGCCACATTAAACCTAGTGTGTAATACTGGGCCAGATTTCTTTTCAATTCTCCCTGAAAAAAATAAAAATAGTGGGAGATTAAGATTGGCAATTCTGCCTCATTGCCAGTGCTGTGTGTGCCACCTGTCTCAAATTTTGTGCCACATTAAACCTAGTGTGTAATACTGGGCCAGATTTATTTTCAATTCTCCCTGAAAAAATTAAAATAGTGGGAGATTAAGACTGGCATTTCTGCCTCATTGCCAGTGCTGTGTGTGCCACCTGTCTCAAATTTTGTGCCACATTAAACCTAGTGTGTAATACTGGGCCAGATTTCTTTTAAATTCTACCTGAAATAAAAAAAAGTAGTGGGAGATTAAGATTGGCATTTCTGCTTCAGTGCCACTCCTGTGTGTGCAACCTGTCTCAAATTTTGTGCCACATTAAACCTAGTGTGTAATACTGGGCCAGATTTCTTTTAAATTCTCCCTGAAAAAAAAAATAGTGGGAGATTGAGATTGGCATTTCTGCTTCAGTGCCACTCCTGTGTGTGCCACCTGTCTCAAATTTTGTGCCACATTAAACCTAGTGTGTAATACTGGGCAGATTTCTTTTAAATTCTCCCTGAAAAAAAAGTAGTGGGAGATTAAGATTGGCATTTCTGCTTCAGTGCCACTCCTGTGTGTGCCACCTGTCTCAAATTTTGTGCCACATTAAACCTAGTGTGTAATACTGGGCAGATTTCTTTTAAATTCTCCCTGAAAAAAAAAGTAGTGGGAGATTGAGATTGGCATTTCTGCTTCAGTGCCACTCCTGTGTGTGCCACCTGTCTCAAATTTTGTGCCACATTAAACCTAGTGTGTAATACTGGGCCAGATTTCTTTTAAATTCTCCCTGATAAAAAAAAATAGTGGGAGATTAAGATTGGCAATTCTGCCTCATTGCCAGTGCTGTGTGTGGCATCTGTCTCTAATTTTGTGCCACAGAACATATACTGTATAAGAGTGGGCAACAATTCTTCAATATTCTCCCAGAAAAAATAAAAAGGGGGAGATTTTTATTGGTAGTGTCTGCATCAGCATCAGTCCTGTTAGTGGCATATCTGTCTGCCACTGAAGCTGTGTACTGTTATACATTGGGCCTGATTTTCCCTGCAGTCTCACACACCTATAAAGGGATATATAAATCCAACAGAAGTTTGAGTTCACCTTGTAACTGGTTTTACAGTAACAAATACTGTTAGTTTGGTTACGTTTTTCAAACAATGAGGAAGTCTGGTGGAAGAGGTCGTGGCCGTGGGCGGTCATTGCCAGCTGGTAATGATGGTAGTGGTGGTGGAGCATCAGGTGGTCGTGGGAAAAGCAATATAGCAGCTAAGTCTCGAGTTGTTGATCCAGGTTCGTTGTCTGGCTACACAAGGCCTCGAATGCTCCCTTTTCTGGGAGTAGGAAAACCGCTTTTAAAGCCGGAGCAGCAGGAACAAGTTTTGGCTTTCCTTACTGACTCAGCCTCTAGCTCTTTCGCCTCCTCTTCTGAAACTGCTAAATGTAAAAGCAGCGCGTCGTTAGTGGATGTTCACGGTCAGGGACAAGTCGCTTCCTTGTCTTCTTCACCAAGAACAACAGAGAAGGATGCGTCAGGTGACACAGCGGGTTACTCCATGGAGCTCTTTACACATACCGTTCCTGGGTTAGAAAGTGAAACAGTTAACAGGCCATGACCATTACAAGTTGAATTGGACATGGAGTGCACAGATGCACAGCCACATCCAGATTACTATGCTGTTCCTTTGACTCAGACCAGAACATTGCCCTCACAGTGTACTGATCTAGAATCAGACCCTGATGAGACTATGGTGCCCCGTCACAAACGCTATACCACGGGCTTACACGGTGACACAGACGAAGTTGCACACGAGATAGAAGAGGAGGTCATAGATGACCCAGTTGTTGAACCCGATTGGCAGCCATTGGGGGGACAGGGTGCAGGCGGCAGTAGCTCTGAAGCGGAGGAGGAGGAGCCGCAGCAGGCATCAACATCGCAACAGGTTCCATCTGCCGGGCCCGTATCTGGCCAAAAACGCGTGGCAAAACCAAAACCAGTTGTAGGACAGCGTGGACATCCGGTTAAAGAAGCTCAGTCTGCAATGCCTGAAAAGGTATTCGATTGTAGAAAGAGTGCAGTCTGGCATTTTTTTAAACAACATCCAAATGATCAGCGTAAAGTCATCTGTCAAAAATGTTCAACTACCTTAAGCAGAGGTCAGAATCTTAAAAGTCTAAATACAAGTTGCATGCATAGACATTTAACCACCATGCATTTGCAAGCCTGGACTAACTACCAAACGTCCCTTAAGGTTGTAGCACCCTCGGCCAATGAAGCTAGTCAGCAATGCTACATCCCTTCCCTCACTGTAAGCCCACCATTTCCTGCACCACATGCAGTAAATGTGCAGGTTTCGTCGCCAGGCCAAAGCAGTCAGGGAATCACCAGTTTCGTAGTAGGAAACACTGCATGTAGGGCACCAGCAAGAATACCATCTCCAACCCTCTCTCAGTCTGCCATGTGTTATGACCTGGTGGTTAGGAGCACCCGGCACGACCTGATAGTTAAACTCACACAGGACAAGCTCTGGGATGTGGGAGCTCTGCTGACCGCAAGCCCTAATCCTATCACACACACTAGAAATAGCCGTGGAGCGTTCCTGACTCTCCCTAGACGCCTCTTCACAGCCTAAGAGCTAGCTAGCCCTAGAGATAGAAAATAAAGCCTACCTTGCCTCAGAGAAATTCCCCAAAGGAAAAGGCAGCCCCCCACATATATTGACTGTGAGTAAAGATGAAAGTCACAAACGCAGAAATGAAACAGGTTTCAGCAAAGGGAGGCCAGACTTACTAAACAGACAGAGGATAGGAAAGGTATCTTTGCGGTCAGCACAAAAAACTACAAAAGACCACGCAGAGTGTGCAAAAAGACCTCCGCACCGACTAACGGTGCGGAGATGCCACTCTGCATCCCAGAGCTTCCAGCTAGCAAGACAAAATCATGATAACCAGCTGGACAAGGAAACAATGACCAAATAATAACTATCAGGAACTTAGCTTCTGCTGGCGAAGACAGGTCACCAGAAAGATCCAAGAGCGAACTGAACCAATGCAGGAACATTGACAGCTGGCATGGAGTAACGATCTGAGTGGAGTTAAATAGAGCAGCCAACCAAAGGATAAACCACGTCACCTGTGTAAGGAACCTCAGAAGCAGCAGCTTCACTCACAGCCACCAGAGGGAGTCCATGGACAGAACTCGCCGAAGTACCATTCACGACCACAGGAGGGAGTTCGACAACAGAATTCACAACAGTACCCCCCCTTGAGGAGGGGTCACCGAACCCTCACTAGAGCCCCCAGGCCGATCAGGATGAGCAAAATGAAAGGCACGAACTAGATCGGCAGCATGAACATCAGAGGCAAGAACCCAGGAATTATCTTCCTGACCATAACCCTTCCACTTGACCAGGTACTGGAATTTCCGTCTCGAAACACGAGAATCCAAAATCTTCTCCACCACATACTCCAACTCCCCCTCGACCAACACCGGGGCAGGAGGATCAACGGAGGGAACCATAGGCGCCACATATCTCCGCAACAACGACCTATGGAACACATTATGGATGGCAAAAGAAGCTGGAAGGTCCAAACGAAATGACACAGGATTAAGGACTTCAGAAATCTTATCTGGCCCAATGAAACGAGACTTAAACTTAGGAGAGGAAACCTTCATAGGAACATGACGAGATGACAACCAAACCAAATCCCCAACACAAAGTCGGGGACCAACACAGCGCCGGCGGTTAGCGAAACGTTGAGCCTTCTCCTGGGACAATGTCAAATTGTCCACCACATGAGTCCAAATCTGCTGCAACCTGTCCACCACCGTATCCACACCAGGACAGTCCGAAGGCTCAACCTGCCCTGAAGAGAAACGAGGATGGAAACCAGAATTACAGAAAAAAGGAGAAACTAAAGAAGCCGAGCTGGCCTGATTATTAAGGGCGAACTCAGCCAAAGGCAAGAAGGACACCCAATCATCCTGATCAGCAGAATCAAAGCATCTCAGATATGTTTCCAAAGTCTGATTAGTTCGTTCGGTTTGGCCATTAGTCTGAGGATGGAAAGCCAAAGAAAAAGACAAATCAATGCCCATCTTAGCACAAAAGGACCGCCAAAACCTCGAAACAAACTGGGAACCTCTATCCGAGACGATGTTCTCTGGAATGCCATGCAAACGAACCACATGCTGGAAAAACAATGGCACCAAATCAGAGGAGGAAGGCAATTTAGACAAGGGTACCAAATGGAACATCTTAGAGAAGCGATCACAAACCACCCAAATGACCGACATCCTTTGAGAACCAGGGAGATCAGAAATAAAATCCATGGAAATATGCGTCCAGGGCCTCTTCGGGACCGGCAAGGGCAAAAGCAACCCACTGGCACGAGAACAGCAGGGCTTATCCCGAGCACAAGTCCCACAGGACTGCACAAAAGAACGCACATCCCGTGACAAAGAAGGCCACCAAAAGGATCTAGCCACCAAATCTCTGGTACCAAAGATTCCAGGATGACCAGCCAACACCGAACAATGAACCTCCGAGATAACTCTACTAGTCCATCTATCAGGGACAAACAGTTTCTCCATAGGACAACGGTCAGGTCTATCAGCCTGAAACTTCTGCAGCACCCGCCGCAAATCAGGGGAGATGGCAGACAAAATTACCCCCTCTTTGAGAATACCCGCCGGCTCAGGAACACCCGGAGAGTCAGGCACAAAACTCCTTGACAGGGCATCAGCCTTCACATTCTTAGATCCCGGAAGGTATGAAACCACAAAATCAAAACGGGAGAAAAAGAGCGAACCATCGAGCCTGTCTAGGACTCAACCGTTTGGCAGACTCGAGATAAGTCAAATTCTTGTGATCCGTCAAGACCACCACGCGATGTTTAGCTCCTTCAAGCCAATGTCGCCACTCCTCAAATGCCCACTTCATGGCCAACAACTCTCGATTGCCCACATCATAATTGCGCTCAGCAGGCGAGAATTTTCTAGAAAAGAAGGCACATGGTTTCATCACCGAGCCATCAGAACTTCTTTGCGACAAAACAGCCCCTGCTCCAATCTCAGAAGCATCAACCTCGACCTGAAACGGGAGCGAAACATCTGGCTGGCACAACACAGGGGCAGAAGAAAAACGACGCTTCAACTCCTGAAAAGCCTCTACAGCCGCAGAGGACCAATTGACCACATCAGCACCTTTCTTGGTCAAATCAGTCAACGGTTTAACAATACTAGAAAAATTAGCGATGAAGCGACGGTAAAAATTAGCAAAGCCCAGGAACTTCTGCAGGCTCTTCACAGATGTCGGCTGAGTCCAATCATAAATGGCCTGAACTTTAACAGGGTCCATCTCGATAGTAGAAGGGGAAAAAATGAAACCCAAAAATGGAACCTTCTGAACTCCAAAGAGACACTTTGACCCCTTCACAAACAAGGAATTCGCACGAAGGACCTGGAACACCATTCTGACCTGCTTCACATGCGACTCCCAATCATCCGAAAAGACCAAAATGTCATCCAAATATACAATCATGAATTTATCCAGGTACTCTCGGAAGATGTCATGCATAAAGGACTGAAACACAGATGGAGCATTAGAAAGCCCGAATGGCATAACCAGGTACTCAAAATGGCCCTCGGGCGTATTAAATGCTGTTTTCCATTCATCGCCCTGTTTAATTCGCACAAGATTATACGCCCCTCGAAGATCTATCTTGGTGAACCAACTAGCCCACTTAATCCGAGCAAACAAATCAGACAGCAGTGGCAAAGGATACTGAAATTTGACTGTGATCTTATTAAGAAGGCGATAATCAATACAAGGTCTCAAAGAGCCATCCTTCTTGGCCACAAAAAAGAACCCTGCTCCCAATGGTGACGACGACGGGCGAATATGACCCTTCTCCAAGGATTCCTTTATATAACCCCGCATAGCGGCGTGCTCAGGCACAGATAAATTAAACAGACGGCCCTTAGGAAACTTACTACCAGAAATCAAATTAATAGCACAATCGCAATCCCTATGAGGAGGTAGGGCACCGGATTTGGGCTCTTCAAATACATCTCGGTAATCTGATAAAAACTCAGGGACTTCAGAAGGAGTGGAAGGCGAAATTGACAACAATGGAACATCACCATGTACCCCCTGACAACCCCAGCCGGACACAGACATAGATTTCCAATCCAACACTGGATTATGGACCTGTAGCCATGGCAACCCCAAAACGACCACATCATGCAGATTATGCAACACCAAAAAGCGAATATCCTCCTGATGTGCAGGAGCCATGCACATGGTCAATTGAGTCCAGTACTGAGGCTTATTCCTGGCCAAAGGCGTAGCATCAATTCCTCTCAATGGAAGAGGATACTGCAAGGGCTCCAAGAAAAAAACACAGCGCCTAGCAAACTCCAAGTCCATCAAATTCAGGGCAGCGCCTGAATCCACAAATGCCATAACAGAATAGGACGACAGAGAGCAAATCAGAGTAACGGACAAAAGAAATTTAGACTGTACCGTACCAATGGTGGCAGACCTAGCGAACCGCTTAGTGCGCTTAGGACAATTGGAGATAGCATGAGTGGATTCACCACAGTAAAAACACAGCCCATTCCGACGTCTGTGTTCTTGCCGTTCAGCTCTGGTCAAAGTCCTATCACACTGCATAGGCTCAGGCCTATGCTCAGAGAATACCGCCAGATGGTGCACAGCTTTGCGCTCACGCAAACGCCGATCGATCTGAATGGCCAAGGACATAGACTTATTCAGACCAGCAGGCGTGGGAAATCCCACCATGGCATCGTTAAGGGCTTCAGAAAGACCCTTTCTGAAAATTGCCGCCAGGGCACACTCATTCCACTGAGTAAGCACAGACCACTTTCTAAACTTCTGACAGTACACCTCCGCTTCATCTTGACCCTGACACAAAGCCAGCCAGATTTGCTCTGCCTGATCCACTGAATTTGGTTCATCATAAAGCAATCCAAGCGCCAGAAAAAACGCATCAACATCACGCAATGCAGGATCTCCTGGCGCAAGGGAAAATGCCCAGTCTTGAGGGTCACCACGCAACAAAGAAATAATGATTTTTACTTGTTGAGCGGGGTCACCAGAGGAGCGGGGTTTCAAAGCTAGAAACAGTTTACAATTATTTTTGAAATTCAAGAACTTAGATCTATCCCCAGAAAATAAATCAGGAATAGGAATTCTAGGCTCTAACATAGGATTCTGAACCACAAAATCTTGAATGTTTTGTACCCTTGCAGTGAGATGATCCACACAAGAGGACAGACCTTGAATGTCCATATCTACACCTGTGTCCTGAACCACCCAAAGGTTTAGGGGAAAAGAAAGACAAAACACACTGCAAAGAAAAAAAAATGGTCTCAGAACTTCTCTTTTCCCTCTATTGAGATGCATTAATACTTTGGGCCAGCTGTACTGTTATGACCTGGTGGTTAGGAGCACCCGGCACGACCTGATAGTTAAACTCACACAGGACAAGCTCTGGGATGTGGGAGCTCTGCTAACCGCAAACCCTAATCCTATCACACACACTAGAAATAGCCGTGGAGCGTTCCTGACTCTCCCTAGACGCCTCTTCACAGCCTAAGAGCTAGCTAGCCCTAGAGGTAGAAAATAAAGCCTACCTTGCCTCAGAGAAATTCCCCAAAGGAAAAGGCAGCCCCCCACATATATTGACTGTGAGTAAAGATGAAAGTCACAAACACGAAATGAAACAGGTTTCAGCAAAGGGAGGCCAGACTTACTAAACAGACTGAGGATAGGAAAGGTATCTTTGCGGTCAGCACAAAAAACTACAAAAGACCACGCAGAGTGTGCAAAAAGACCTCCGCACCGACTAACGGTGCGGAGATGCCACTCTGCATCCCAGAGCTTCCAGCTAGCAAGACAAAATCATGATAACCAGCTGGACAAGGAAACAATGACCAAATAATAACTATCAGGAACTTAGCTTCTGCTGGCGAAGACAGGTCACCAAAAAGATCCAAGAGCGAACTGAACCAATGCAGGAACATTGACAGCTGTCATGGAGTAACGATCTGAGTGGAGTTAAATAGAGCAGCCAACCAATGGATAAACCACGTCACCTGTGTAAGGAACCTCAGAAGCAGCAGCTTCACTCACAGCCACCAGAGGGAGTCCATGGACAGAACTCGCCGAAGTACCATTCACGACCACAGGAGGGAGTTCGACAACAGAATTCACAACAGCCATGTCCACCGGCACCCCCGCTAGTTCCACGATCTGCAGCTCTCCAGTCCAGCTCACCCTACATGAGACTCTCGTTAGGAAAAGGAAGTACTCATCCTCGCATCCACGTACACAGGGTTTGAACGCCCACATTGCTAGACTAATCTCATTAGAGATGATGCCCTACCGGTTAGTTGAAAGCGAAGCTTTCAAAGCCCTGATGGACTACGCTGAACCACGCTACGAGCTACCCAGTCGACGCTTCTTTTCGAGAAAAGCCATCCCAGCCCTCCACCAGCATGTAAAAGACCGCACCGTCCATGCACTCAGGCAATCTGTGAGTACAAAGGTGCACCTGACAACAGATGCATGGACCAGTAGCCATGGCCAGGGACGTTATGTGTCCATCATGGCACACTGGGTTAATGTGGTGGATGCAAGGTCCACAGGGGACAGCAATATTGGGACAGTTCTGCCTAGCCCACGGTCTAGGAAACAGTTGGCTGTAGGCATTCACGGCCCCCCCTCCTTCTCCTCCTCGTCCTCCTGCAGAAGCGAGAGTTCGTTCACAGACCGCAGTCGCACAACCACTCCATCCGCAGCTGCCACTGTTGCACACGAGGTGTCCCATTATGGAACAGCTAGTGGCAAGCGTCAGCAGGCTGAATTGGCAAGGAAGTGTTTGGGCGACAACAGACACACCGCGGAAGTTGTGTCCGAGTTCTTGCAGAAAGAAACTCAGTCATGGCTGGGCACTGTACATCTTGAGGCAGGCAAGGTAGTGAGTGATAACAGAAGGAATTTTATGGCTGCCATAGCCCTTTCCCAACTGAAACACATTCCTTGCCTGGCTCACACCTTAAACCTGGTGGTGCAGTGCTTCCTGAAAAGTTATCCGGAGTTACCCGACCTGCTCCTCAAAGTTCGCAGACTTTGCACGCATATCCGCCGTTCGCCCGTACACTCCAGCCGTATGCAGAACCATCAGCGGTCTTTGAACCTTCCCCAGCATCGCCTAATCATCGACGTTGCAACCAGGTGGAACTCCACACTGCACATGCTTCAGAGACTGTGCAAACAGAGGCGTGCTGTTATGTATTTGTGGGAGGATACACATACACGGGCAGGCAATTGGATGGCAGACATGGAGTTGTCAGGTGTACAGTGGTCGAAGGTACAAGACCTGTGTCAAGTCCTTCAGTGTTTTGAGGAATGCACACGGCTGGTTAGTGCAGACAACGCCATAATAAGCATGAACATCCCCCTAATGCATCTGCTGATGCAAAGTTTGACGCACATAAAGGAGCAGGCGTCTGCAGCCGAGGAAGAGGATAGCCTTGATGACAGTCAGCCATTGTCTGGTCAGGGCAATCTACAGGATGAGGTAGCGGGCGAAGAGGAGGAGAACGAGGAGGATGATGGGGATGAGTATTTTTTGAATGAGGAAGCTTCTCCGGGGCCAATAGAAACTGGTGGCATTGCAAGGCCGGGTTCAGGTTTTTTGAGGGAGACAAGTGACGTAGATTTGCCTGAAACTGCCCCTCAACCCAGCACAACCGCAGATTTGACAACTGGAACTTTGGCCCACATGGCGGATTATGCCTTACGTATCCTCAAAAGGGACCCACGCATTATTAAAATGATGACCGATGATGATTACTGGTTGGCCTGCCTCCTTGATCCTCACTATAAAGGCAAATTGCAAAATATCATGCCACATGAGGACCTCAAACAAATATTAGCAACCAAACAAGCAACTCTGGTAGACCGTTTGATTCAGGCATTCCCAGAACACAGCGCCGGTGATGGTTCTCACACGAGCTGCAGGGGGCAACAGGGCAGAGGTGTTAGAGGTGCACAAATCAGAAGTGGCGTTGGACAGAGGGGTTTTCTGACCAGGTTGTGGAGTGATTTCGCAATGACCGCAGACAGGACAGGTACTGCAGCATCAATTCAAAGTGACAGGAGACAACATTTGTCCAGTATGGTTACTAACTATTTTTCATCCCTTATCGATGTTCTCCCTCAACCGTCATTCCCATTTGATTACTGGGCATCCAAAATAGACACCTGGCCTGAATTGGCAGAATATGCATTGCAGGAGCTTGCTTGCCCAGCAGCTAGTGTGCTATCAGAAAGAGTATTCAGTGCTGCTGGTTCAATATTGACCGAAAACAGGACTCGTCTGGCTACCCAAAATGCTGATGATCTAACCTTCATTAAAATGAACCACTCATGGATTTCGAATTATTTTGCCCCACCTTTCCCGGCTGACACCTAGCTTTCCTATCAAAAAGGTCTTGCTTGACTGGTCTTACTGACTGTTCCAATCTCTTAATTTGCAGCAGCTGTTTGTCCAGCATACAACATGTTTACACCTCCCTAAATGGGCAAACTCCCCCCACGGGGCCGTGGTCTCGCCACTTGGCGCAAGCACCCGTGAGAGTGCCATTTGTCTGAAGAGGTGGGTGTGCCTGCTTTTGGTCGATGGCAATGCCACTGGGTCCCTCATAGTACAATAAAGTGTCTCTGGCGGTGGTGGCGCGCACCCAACGTCAGACACACCGTTGTAACATGAGGGGCCCTGGGCCTGTACTACCAGCCACAAGAGAGTTTCCCCCCCAGGTCAAACAGTGCTCTACCACTTGCAAAATTATCTCTCACAGCTCCACTAATGTTTAGTCTATGCGCTGACATCCTTCAATGCCTGGCACTGACAATACCAATTTGTTGACATGTATGATTCTAGTTAAAATAGTCAGGTTCAGTGTCCTATATTGACACCAGTAAATACTTAGCGCCAAATTACTATGTCTGAAACTCAGCAGAGGAGCTCACCCCCGTACCTCAGTATGCCACCCTTTTGTTTTTGGGTTTTGTTGTTTTGCGAGACATTAACATCTATTTATTTTTTGGGAGTACTAACTGTGTCAGACACTCCTTCCAATCGTTCTTCGCTGACCACACCAATGCTGCCTGTGTACCCCTGCAAGATAATTCGAACTGCATTGAGCCTAATTTTTTTTATTTTAGGCCTAGTAAGTCTGACTGCGGTCCCTCCATCCAATTGTCCTCCGCTGACCACACCAATGCTGCCTGTGTACCCCTACCACATAATCGAAGCTGCATTGAGCCTAATTTATTTAGTTTTGGCCTACTAAGTCTGTCTGCGGTCCATCCTTCCATTTGTCCTCCGCTGAGCTCACCAATGCTGACCGTGTACCCATATAACCTTTTTTAAACCTGCGTCGATCCAACTTTGTGGTGTAAGGCCTACTAGCAGTGTCTGTGCCACTCTATACAGCTGTCCTCTTAAAAAAATGACCTGCAATTGTCAGGTTTTCAGCCTATCGGAATTTTAAAACTGCAGTGGGGCTACTAGTTTGGTTGGGGCCTACTAACAGTGTCTGCCACTCCAAGGTGTTCTCCTGGTTTCCTGTCCTGAACTTCCATTTTCAGGCTCTCGGTAAGTAGTTGTTAATATTCCACTGCATTTGGCCTACTAGTGTGGTTGGGGCCTACTAACGGTGTATGCCGCTCCGTGCTGTTCTCCTGGTTTCCTGTCCTGAACTTCCATTTTCAGGCTCTCATTAAGTAGTTGTTAATATTACACTGCATGTGGCCTACAAGTTGGGTCTGGGTTGTAGAGACAGTGTCTGCCGCTCCAAGGTGTTCTCCAGGTTGCCTCTCCCTAGCTTCTATCTTCAAGCTCTTGTTAAGTAGTTGTTGAAACAACACTGCATTAGGCCTACAAGTTTGGTCTGGGTTGTAGGGACGGTGTCTGCCGCTCCAAGGTGTTCTCCAGGTTGCCTCTCCCTAGCTTCTATCTTGAAGCTCTCGTTAAGTAGTTGTTGAAACAACACTGCATTAGGCCTACAAGTTGGGTCTGGGTTGTAGAGACAGTGTCTGCTGCTCCAAGGTGTTTTCCAGGTTGCCTCTCCCTAGCTTCTATCTTCAAGCTCTTGTTAAGTAGTTGTTGAAACAACACTGCATAAGGCCTACAAGTTGGGTCTGGGTTGTAGAGACGGTGTCTGCCGCTCCAAGGTGTTCTCCAGGTTGCCTCTCCCTAGCTTCTATCTTGAAGCTCTCGTTAAGAAGTTGTTGAAACAACACTGCATTAGGCCTACTAGTTGGGTCTGGGTTGTAGAGACGGTGTCTGCCGCTCCAAAGTGTTCTCCAGGTTGCCTCTCCATAGCTTCTATCTTGAAGCTCTCGTTAAGTAGTTGTTGGAACAACACTGCATTAGGCCTACAAGTTGGGTCTGGGTTCTAGAGATGGTGTCTGCCGCTCCAAGGTGTTCTCCAGGGTGCCTCTCCCTAGCTTCTATCTTCAAGCTCTTGTTAAGTAGTTGTTGAAACAACACTGCATTTGGCCTACAAGTTGGGTCTGGGTTGTAGGGACGGTGTCTGCTGCTCCAAGGTGTTCTCCAGGTTGCCTCTCCCTAGCTTCTATCTTCAAGCTCTTGTTAAGTAGTTGTTGAAACAACACTGCATTTGGCCTACAAGTTGGGTCTGGGTTGTAGGGACGGTGTCTGCCGCTCCAAGGTGTTCTCCAGGTTGCCTCTCCATAGCTTCTATCTTGAAGCTCTCGTTAAGTAGTTGTTGAAACAACACTGCATTAGGCCTACTAGTTGGGTCTGGGTTGTAGAGATGGTGTCTGCCGCTCCAAGATGTTCTCCAGGTTGCCTCTCCCTAGCTTCTATCTTGAAGCTCTCTTTAAGTAGTTGTTGAAACAACACTGCATTAGGCCTACAAGTTGGGTCTGGGTTGAAGAGATGGTGTCTGCTGCTCCAAGGTGTTCTCCAGGTTGCCTCTCCCTAGCTTCTATCTTGAAGCTCTCATTAAGTAGTTGTTGAAACAACACTGCATTAGGCCTACAAGTTGGGTCTGGGTTCTAGAGATGGTGTTTGCCGCTCCAAGGTGTTCTCCAGGGTGCCTCTCCCTAGCTTCTATCTTCAAGCTCTTGTTAAGTTGTTGTTGAAACAACACTGCATTTGGCCTACAAGTTGGGTCTGGGTTGTAGGGACGGTGTCTGCCGCTCCAAGGTGTTCTCCAGGTTGCCTCTCCCTAGCTTCTATCTTCAAGCTCTTGTTAAGTAGTTGTTGAAACAACACTGCATTTGGCCTACAAGTTGGGTCTGGGTTGTAGGGATGGTGTCTGCCGCTCCAAGGTGTTCTCCAGGTTGCCTCTCCCTAGCTTCTATCTTTGAAGCTCTCGTTAAGTAGTTGTTGAAACAACACTGCATTAGGCCTACAAGTTGGGTCTGGGTTCTACAAACGGTGTTTTACGCTCCAAGGTGTTCTCCAGGTTGCCTTTCCCTAGCTTCTATCTTCAGGCTCTCGTTAAATTGTTTTTAATATAACACTGCATTTGGCCTACTTGTTTTGTTGGCCATACTAACGGTGTCTGCCGCTCCTTGATGTTCTCCTACACTGAACAAACCAGTGCCGCCTGTTTACTTCTGTTACCAATTTTGAACTGCATTTAGCCTACTTACTGATTTGGGCCTACTCACTGTGTCAGCCTCTCATTACAGTTGTATTCCACTGAACAAAGCAATGCCCCCTGGTTAGTCCTGTTACCAATTTTGAACTGCATTTAGCCCACTTTATTATTTGGGCCTATATCTGTGTTTTCTCCTCATCCTGCCCATTGCCCAGCCAGTGATAGATGAGTCTGCTGGTACATTGACCCTGAACGCTACATTCCCCGTGCACGCTACACAGCCAGAATGTGACCCTGCTGAAAGTCAGGTTCCTCTTCCCGCATACCATACCACCTTACACGGGGACAAAGAGGAAGGTGCAGATGAAAGTGCAGGTTCCTTCATCAGGTGGGGGGAGGAATACTCGTTGGCGACGTCACTGGCACAGGGCCCCTCATAGTACGCAAAAGTGTCGCTGCTGGTGGGAGGCGCCCCCGCCGTGCAAACACACCGCCGTACTTTGAGGGGCCCTGTGCCAGTGCCAATGCCAATGAGTGGGCCCCCCTGCTTGCTCAGGATCACAGCACTTGCAAAGTTGAAATACTTACCTCTCCCTGCTCCACTGCCGTGACGTGGTCCAGATTTTCTGGGCCCACTAAATACTTGAACCAGCCCTACCCCCCACAACATTAGCCAAATGACCCTCAATTTTTCCAATGCCTTACTATTATTATAAGGTAAATTAAGATTGACAAGCTTCAGTAACAAGAATGGATGTTTTTGCCATTAAAATGGGCACTGTAGGTGTTTTCCTGGCCTCCACTCACTGCCGTTTATGCTCCCCCTTTGACTTGCATTGGGTTTCGTGTTTCGGTCGATCCCCGACTTTTCGTGATAATCGGCTGATTCCACTCGACTCGACTTTTGAGATAGTCGGGTTTCGCGAAACCTGACTCGACCCTAAAAAACTTAAAGTCGCTCAACCCTAGTCACCACCTGAATTTAACCTGAGCCTGTCCCTGCACTGCCCTAACGCCCTAAGTGGGTCCTTCCCCCCACCGCCGCCAGGAACCTCGTCCCTCACTGTCACCTAACTCTGCCCTGACTAGTGCACTGGCCATCTATGCTATACTGCAATCCATCAACAAAGAGCTCATGGTCTGGGTTATCTAGTGGGACATCGGCACCATGCCTGAAACCCCCCTGTGGGACATTATCTATAAACAGTCATGGTCCTGTTGTAGTTCAACTAGCAGGTCAGGCAGGTTCCACTACACCCACTTCCCTCCTCTTCCCCCCAGAGGCAGCAGGATGGCTGTAATCAGTAGTGCGCCATGAATGCTGATGTTATCAGACACAAGGTGGCACAGCGAAACCTGAGATGTCAAGCAGCACTGAGAGAGAGGGGGGGCATCACAGCAGCACAGCTTTATGACCCTGACTCCCCCTGAGAGATTGAAGAGTGGAGAAGGAGGGGGCCATCCCCCTGCACAGCATCTGTGTGCATATTTTAAACATACAGGTCCTTCTCAAAAAATTAGCATATAGTGTTAAATTTCATTATTTACCATAATGTAATGATTACAATTAAACTTTCATATATTATAGATTCATTATCCACCAACTGAAATTTGTCAGGTCTTTTATTGTTTTAATACTGATGATTTTGGCATACAACTCCTGATAACCCAAAAAACCTGTCTCAATAAATTAGCATATTTCACCCATCCAATCAAATAAAAGTGTTTTTTAATAACAAACAAAAAAACCAACAAATAATAATGTTCAGTTATGCACTCAATACTTGGTCGGGAATCCTTTGGCAGAAATGACTGCTTCAATGCGGCGTGGCATGGAGGCAATCAGCCTGTGACACTGCTGAGATGTTATGGAGGCCCAGGATGCTTCAATAGCGGCCTTAAGCTCATCCAGAGTGTTGGGTCTTGCGTCTCTCAACTTTCTCTTCACAATATCCCACAGATTCTCTATGGGGTTCAGGTCAGGAGAGTTGGCAGGCCAATTGAGCACAGTAATACCATGGTCAGTAAACCATTTACCAGTGGTTTTGGCACTGTGAGCAGGTGCCAGGTCGTGCTGAAAAATGAAATCTTCATCTCCATAAAGCATTTCAGCCGATGGAAGCATGAAGTGCTCCAAAATCTCCTGATAGCTAGCTGCATTGACCCTGCCCTTGATGAAACACAGTGGACCAACACCAGCAGCTGACATGGCACCCCACACCATCACTGACTGTGGGTACTTGACACTGGACTTCAGGCATTTTGGCATTTCCTTCTCCCCAGTCTTCCTCCAGACTCTGGCACCTTGATTTCCGAATGACATGCAAAATTTGCTTTCATCAGAAAAAAGTACTTGGGACCACTTAGCAACAGTCCAGTGCTGCTTCTCTGTAGCTCAAAAGTGGCTTTACCTGGGGAATGCGGCACCTGTAGCCCATTTCCTGCACACGCCTGTGCACGGTGGCTCTGGATGTTTCCACACCAGACTCAGTCCACTGCTTCCTCAGGTTCCCCAAGGTCTGGAATCGGTCCTTCTCCACAATCTTCCTCAGGGTCCGGTCTCCTTCTCGTTGTACAGCGTTTTCTGCCACATTGTTTCCTTCCAACAGACTTACCATTGAGGTGCCTTGATACAGCACTCTGGGAACAGCCTATTTGTTGAGAAATTTCTTTCTGGGTCTTACCCTCTTGCTTGAGGGTGTCAATGATGGCCTTCTTGACATCTGTCAGGTCGCTAGTCTTACCCATGATGGGGGTTTTGAGTAATGAACCAGGCAGGGAGTTTATAAAAGCCTCAGGTATCTTTTGCATGTGTTTAGAGTTAATTAGTTGATTCAGAAGATTAGGGTAATAGGTCGTTTAGAGAACCTTTTCTTGATATGCTAATTTATTGAGACAGGTTTTTTGGGTTATCAGGAGTTGTATGCCAAAATCATCAGTATTAAAACAATAAAAGACCTGACAAATTTCAGTTGGTGGATAATGAATCTATAATATATGAAAGTTTAATTGTAATCATTACATTATGGTAAATAATGAAATTTAACACTATATGCTAATTTTTTGAGAAGGACCTGTATATCAATCACTGAGGACTCTCAATTCTAAATATTTTTTACTTCAACTTTACGCCTGGTCTATGTAAGAGGGGCTCTGGACCAGGTTTTTGCGTTATCAGAGCTGGGAATATGACTTTAATACTCTGAGTGCGACATTATTAGTAGCTCTATAATCACAGACTTTAAACCTTTAACTTTGCCAGAGACTGGTATAATATTTTCTCCTGATTCAGTAGAATCCTGTTGGATATCATGAAGAATGACTGTTCTGGAGGCTAATCTGTTCTTCTAAATCTCACCAGCAACAGCAGAAACCATTACTATTTTTTCATTATCCTCTGTAACAAATGACATGGGAAATATTCCGGGGTCTTTCAATCTACTCATTATGGCCAGCATTTCACTAGAATCCCAGGGACGCCATACACCCTCCTGGGGCTGTACCATAACTGGTCCCCTAGTCTGGGTTGCAAGGTCTGGTGGCTATAACCCAGATGAGAACTGCAAGAGTACAGCAGGGGGTTGCGGTGGGCTGCCCACCCTGGCTGAGTAATCGTCCTAGTGAGTCTCCAATGGCAGCAAAAGACAGACATATTTATAACTACTGCATCCATTTTCACTCTATCAGGAAAAGGTCTGGAGGGCAGGGCAGATCCTGGAGGGGGCGCTGGTGCCATCCAGTGCAGGCATAATATTCATTGAGGGCATGGACAAGACTTATGGGGGTGTAGCATTCGGAACACTGGTCAAGAGGCACACTATGCACATGTATTGTGGGGGGCATAACAAAGGATACAATCCTAGCTTAGAAATCGAAGGTTTAATAGTTCCTATGTGCCAATAGGGGGTACCACATACAGGACAAGTCTCCACCTAAACTAAATTCTAGTTCCTACATACACAACATATCCATCCTCTAGGGACAATGTAAGGGGGTGGAGACAAACTGGGAGCAGCATGGCGTTCAGCACATCTTTGTTTCATACTTTCATATACTTCTTCCCCTCTCTAGCAAACGCTATCATACAGCAGTCTTATCTGCCATCATCACATTTCCTCCCTCTCTTGCAGAACTGCAAAAAGTTCTCCATATTCTGCTGGCTTTAGACAAACAAAAAGACTCAGTGTTCTCCAGTCACCAGAATTCCCAGCCCAAATCTATGAACAGCGCAGAGGATGAGACGTGTTTGCTGTCTTCTTACGTGGTTAAACCGCTGTGTGTCCCTCGAAACCGCATCCAGTTGTCTGGGACCACACAGAATTTGCGCTCACCAGCACCAACACTAATCTCGCCATTTCTCACGTGCGGTTACAGATGGGACGGCTAATCCCAGAAGAGGGACAACATTCTCAGACACACATAACCAGATGGACGGACAAACACAAAAACTGACCGTCCTCTCTGGATTTCTATCTCAGAAACTGTGCACAATGCTAGGGTTCAAAGAGGTTTCTACCATTTCTTGCACTACGTGGTTCGACCACCCATGATTCCATCACACCATGCCTTGCACCCAAGACTCTAGGAGCACCTTTGCGCTCACCATACCATAGACAACCTCCTCTGCCCCTGCTTGCTACACACAGGCAGAAGACTCAGATAACCCAATACAGGTCTGGTACATTCAAGACAAGACATGCAGCAGGTTACAAGCAGTCAATCATGGTTTGTGTTCCTCACAACCAGTAGCTATGGGATCTTTTAGGGCCACCAGGTGTACGTATCCCATACCCTACCGTGTCAGGGCAACACAAACACTCGGCAAACACGAGTACCGAACTACCCAGGATGGTCCGAGAAACACTGGCAAGTGCTACAGATTCATAAAGGAATCAGCAGACTTACCGTGTTTTTATGGAGGTGATCAGGCTCCTAGTCGAACCACTCTGGATGTTCCACTCAATCCATTCCGGGTGTCAATGTCTGGTGAGCGTACATCCTCAGCAGTCCCACGTTGTCGTGCCAAAAATGTGAGGGTGATCTCTTAAAGTGAGATCTATATGATTGCTTGTACCTGACCAAATATAAGCTGAGTGCTAGCTTAGAGGCAAAGAATGTATCAGATACACAGAGACAGATACACACTCCTCTCTCAGCAAAGGCTTGCACACCACTGCTTTATTCTCTGAACAAAGGAAGATACTAGAAGTATGAAATGGGGGGTTGCACAACTTCTGAATAGTTAGTGTCACTCTATGATTGGTTCATTCCAAATTCATTTCCAACTTCACTTCCATATATGGTATTAAGTCCAATGTTCAGTGTCCAATGTCCAATGCCCAGTGACTTCTTCACATTACAAAAATTCCTTCCAGTGTGCTGCTGATCAGGAAATAGACCCCATCTTGCTACACCATATCTGAACTGACTTATAGAAGGTTTAATAATTGATTTCATTATCCATTTTCTCCTTCACACTAATTCTGACCTACAATGCCATCCATAACCTGTCTCCTCCATATATCTCTGAACTAATCTCCCAATATCTTCCCTCATGTAATCTCCGGTCTTCCAAAGACCTCCTTCTCTCCTCCACACTTATCCGCTCCTCACCCAACCGCCTCCAAGACTTCTCCAGAATATCCCCTATCCTCTGGAATTCTTTGCCCCAACACATCTGACTATCAAACACATTCGGATCCTTTAGACGGAACCTGAAAACCCACCTCTTCAGGAAAGCCTACAGCCTGCACTAACCCCCTGCCTACTCAGCACTACTGAAGCTACCGCCTCACCAACACTGGTGCTCCTACAACCCTCAACCTATTGTCTCCATCCCCACCATTCTGTAGAATGTAAGCCCGCAAGGGCAGGGTCGTTACCCCTCTGTATCAGTCTGTAATCGTTAGTTTGCTTACTGCAAGTGATATCTGTAATTTGTATGTAACAACCTTCTCATGTACAGCACCATGGAATCAATGGTGCTATATAAATAATAATAATAATAATAATAATAAATTGGCGAATATTGCAAATTCGGCGATCGTAATTCGAACAGAAAATTTAAATATTCACTCATCTCTAGTGGTAATCAGTGGCTTCAAAAAGATGATAAAAAAATTGTGCAAAGTTGGGGGTCCCGGTCTCAATACTGGGGAATATCAGGATTCTATATAATTTATCTGACACAGATCCCAATTTAAGGGGTCAAGGTTCCTTCACTGATATGAAAGCCAAAAGTAAAAGGATGCATCTGCAACAAAATGACCCCTCATCAATTGATATTTTTCTTAATCTGGTAACTAAGGAAATAGAGAATATGGGTCAGTTAGATAACAGAAGCAAATGTAATTTATCTCAACTTGAGATAACCTCTTTGCATAGCCTGAAAAATGACCACCACATTATGATAAAACCATCTGACAAGGGTAGTAATGTGGTGGTCATGGACACTCTGGACTATAAACAGATGTGTATGCAGATCTTGCGAGACAAGGACTGTTATTGTATACTTCCATCTAACCCCAGGGACATTTTCCTGGAGGAATTAAATAACACCCTTAAGGGTATGTGCACACGTTCAGGTTTTTTTGTGTTTTTTTCGTGTTTTTTTCGCAGTAAAAACTATATAAAAACTCATAAAAATGCATACATTATGCATCCTATCATTTAGAATGCATTCTGCATGTTTTGCGCACATGATGCGTTTTTTTCTGTGAAAAAAACGCATCGCGGTAAAAAAAAGCAGCATGTTCATTAATTTTGTGGATTTTCTGCGTTTTTCCCGCTATTCTATGCATTTGGGAAAAAGACACAAAAAACGCACCAAAAATGCATCAAAAACGCATGAAAAAAACGCAAAAAAAAAACGCATGTGGATTTCTGGCAGAAATGTCCGTTTTTTGTTAGGAAAATTTCTGCAAGAAATCCTGACGTGTGCACATACCCTAAGAGAGGTCTCACAACCGCAGTCAATGACAAGAAGGAATTTGAGTTCCTTCAACCAAGACACCCTGTGATGGCCACTTTTTACTGTTTGCCCAAGGTCCATAAGGGCCTCAGTTGGCTCAAGGGCAGACCTATTGTTTCCGTAGAGAATGGCCTCTCTCTGGGGGTCTATCTTGACAGAATTCTCAATCCCTAACTTACAGCACTGGGTGCATATACCCAATATACAACTGACCCTCTGAATAAAATTGAGGGACTGGTTCTAGATGTGTATTGATGTGGAAGCATTATATGCATTCATTCCCCATTCAAAAGGTCTGGAAGCAGTCAATTATTACCTTAGAAGCAGGGGTTGTCAATTCAAGAAACATAATGATTTTTTGCTGGAATCTTTGGATTTCCTCCTAACCAGAAATGCTTATTTGGATGACGGAAAGTACTTCCACCAGCTCATGGGCACTGCGATTGGGAGCCCCTGTACCCTCTCGTATGCAATCTGCTCCTGGGGTGATGGGAGGAAACAGTAGTTTTTGGTGAGATTGATATGATGGGCAACGAAAAAACATTAATATGGTTTAGATACATTGATGACATCTTTGTCATCTGGAACAATACAAGCGATACTTTTGAAAAAAATTTCACTAACTTAATTTCTAAAGATCTTGGACTTACCTATTATACTCGAGTATAAGCCGACCCGAGTGTAAGCCGACCCCCCTAATTTTGCCACAAAAAACAGGGAAAACTTAATGACTCGAGTATAAGCCTAGGTTGGAAAATGCAGCAGCTACCGGTAAATGTCAAAAGTAAAAATAGATACACAAAAAACGCACCAAAAATGCATCAAAAACGCATGAAAAAAACGCAAAAAAAAACGCATGTGGATTTCTGGCAGAAATGTCCGCTTTTTGTTAGGAAAATTTCTGCAAGAAATCCTGACGTGTGCACATACCCTAAGAGAGGTCTCACAACCGCAGTCAATGACAAGAAGGAATTTGAGTTCCTTCAACCAAGACACCCTGTGATGGCCACTTTTTACTGTTTGCCCAAGGTCCATAGGGCCTCAGTTGGCTCAAGGGCAGACCTATTGTTTCCGTAGAGAATGGCCTCTCTCTGGGGGTCTATCTTGACAGAATTCTCAATCCCTAACTTACAGCACTGGGTGCATATACCCAATATACAACTGACCCTCTGAATAAAATTGAGGGACTGGTTCTAGATGTGTATTGATGTGGAAGCATTATATGCATTCATTCCCCATTCAAAAGGTCTGGAAGCAGTCAATTATTACCTTAGAAGCAGGGGTTGTCAATTCAAGAAACATAATGATTTTTTGCTGGAATCTTTGGATTTCCTCCTAACCAGAAATGCTTATTTGGATGACGGAAAGTACTTCCACCAGCTCATGGGCACTGCGATTGGGAGCCCCTGTACCCTCTCGTATGCAATCTGCTCCTGGGGTGATGGGAGGAAACAGTAGTTTTTGGTGAGATTGATATGATGGGCAACGAAAAAACATTAATATGGTTTAGATACATTGATGACATCTTTGTCATCTGGAACAATACAAGCGATACTTTTGAAAAAAATTTCACTAACTTAATTTCTAAAGATCTTGGACTTACCTATTATACTCGAGTATAAGCCGACCCGAGTGTAAGCCGACCCCCCTAATTTTGCCACAAAAAACAGGGAAAACTTAATGACTCGAGTATAAGCCTAGGTTGGAAAATGCAGCAGCTACCGGTAAATGTCAAAAGTAAAAATAGATACCAATAAAAGTAAAATTAATTGAGACATCAGTAGGTTAAGTGTTTTTGAATATCCATAGTGAATCAAGAGCCCCATATAATGCTCCATACAGTTCATGATGGCCCCATAAGATGCTCCTTACAAAATACGCCCCATATAATGCTCCATCCAGTTTATGATGGGCCCCATAAGATGCTCTACATTAACATATGCCCCATATAATGCTGCACATGGCCCTATAAGATGCTCCATAGAAATATTTGCCCCGTATAATGCTGCACAAATGCTGATTATGGCCCCATAAGATGCTCCATAGAAATATTTGCCCCGTATAATGCTGCACAAATGCTGATTATGGCCCCAAGATATGCTCTATAGACACATTTGCCCCGTATAATGCTGCACAAATGCTGATTATGGCCCCATAAGATGCTCCATAGAGATATTTGTCCTATATAATGCACCACAAATGCTGATTATGGCCCCATAAGATGCTCCATAGAGATATTTGCCCCATATAATGCTCCACAAATGCTGATTATGCCCCATAAGATGCTCCATAGAGATATTTGCCCCATATAATGCTGCACAAATGCTGATTATGCCCCATAAGATGCTCCATAGAGATATTTGCCCCATATAATGCTGCACAAATGCTGATTATGGCCCCATAAGATGCTCCATAGACTATTATGCCCCATATGCTGTTGCTGCGATAAAAAATAAAATCACATACTCACCTCTCGTCGCTCAGGCCCCCGACACTTGCTATAGCCACCTGTCCGCATTCCACCGCTGGGCGCAGCTGCGTCTTCTGCATCCTCTGCACTGACTGTTCAAGCAGAGGGCGGTGCGCACACTAATCACGTCATCCCGCCCTCTGACCTGAGCATCACTGCAGAGGATGCGGAAGACAGAGCGGCGCCCGATGGTGGAACGGGGACAGGTGAATATCGCGCACTGTCCCCGTCATACTCACCTGCTCCTGGTGCAGTCCCTGCACGTTCCTCGTTCTCCGAGCGCTGACAGCTTCTTCCTGTATTGAGCGGTCACATGGTACCGCTCATTACAGTAATGAATATGCGGCTCCACCCCTGTGGGAGGTGGAGCCGCATATTCATTACTGTAATGAGCGGTACCATGTGACCGCTCAGTACAGGAAGAATATGCAGCGCTGGAAGAAGCAGAGATATGCAGGGACCGCGCCAGGAGTTGGTAAGTATAATTAGATAGCCCCCGCTCCCCCTCCCCTGCCGACCCCCGGATATGACTCGAGTATAAGCCGAGAGGGGGACTTTCAGCCCCCAAAAATGGGCTGAAAATCTCAGCTTATACTCGAGTATATACGGTACTTTCACCTTTGAGACTAATTTTTCTAGACTTTCCTTTCTGGTGTGGTGATTGAAAAGACACCAAATGGTTGTCTGGACACCAGCAACTGCAGAAAGCCCAATGCTATTATCTTCCTACTGAGGTGGAAAAGTAGTCACCCACTGCACAGAAGAGGGAGTTTCCTAAATTACAGTTTGTAGAAACTGTTTAGACACACATAATTTCAAATGATAAGCAGGGGACTTTTTGGAAAGGGGTTACCGGACAAAATTCTGAAAGCCCTTGGGAAAAATAGGACCGAGTTACTTTCCCCAACCCCCAAGAGAACTGATGACCATGCACTTCATAATCACCTACAACAATGGTGCTGCCAAAATGAGACAAATATTGAATAAGCATTGGACAATATTAAAGATGGACTGTGATATTGGTGATCTATTACGACCAAATCCCCAAATTACTTATTCGAAGGGTAGATCACTGAAAGATTGCATAGTGTAATCAGTAGTGTTGAGCGATACCTTCCGATATCGGAAAGTATCGGTATCGGTTTGGATCGGCCGATATTCAAAAAATATCGGATATCGCCGATACCGATACCCGATCCCAATGCAAGTCAATGGGACCAAAATATCGGAATTAAAATAAACCCTTTCTTTCCTTGTAGGTTCATTCTACATGAAGGAAAACAACTAAGAATAATGCCGGATGTATTTGGGGAGGTGGCGGAGACATTAAAGTCATAGAGGTTTATCCCAATCAAATAGAATAGCATGTTTTTTGTTTTTTTTTAAGACGTTCGGAGTGACAAAGATATTGACTATGTAAATTTTTTTTTTATTTTGTCAGATATTGATGTTTCACTATTCCACGCCCTTCCCCTTCTTTTTTTTCTTTTTTTTTTTCTTTTCCCACACTTTCATCTTCATCATCATCAGCATCTTTGACATCAACTTCTTCACCTTATTCATCTTCTTCTTCATCTTCTACCTATTTTTTTTTTTTTATTACATTCTTCATATTCATTTTATTCAACTATTATTATTCTTCTTATTCTACATATTCTTTTTATTCCACTGTTATTATTCTTCCTATTCTACTTCTTCATCATATTCTCATTTGTGACAGGCATTCCCGTAGTTGTTATCTATAAAAGTTTGAAGATTACACCTTCCGTTCTGCCAGTCACAAAAGTTACATTTGTCCGCGTTCAGTTTGGCCTGCAGCATCAGGCTTTATCCAGGGGCACCACGAGGAGGAACGGACTCACCCCCATACACTGCTTAGTCTTCTTCTGCATATAATTTAGATAATATCTTTTGCTCTGATATTAAGTCTTATGCTTAATGTTCTTCTGCTCTTTGTTCTGCAGCCTCTTGTTCTTCTGCTTCTCGGTCTTCCATGTTGTCGTCTCCAGGGTCGTCGTCTCCAGTGTCGTCATCTCCGCCGTCGTCGTCTCCGCCGTCGTCGTCGTCGTCATCGGGGTGGTCTTCCGTGTCGTCGTCATCGTGGTGGTCTTCCGGGTCGTCGACGTTAGGGTCTTCAACTTGGAAATGTAGCAGAAGGTACAAGAAGGCTGAGAAAATGCCAAGAACCAGCTGATGGAACTGGAACTCGGATGGCTACCCGAAGGTTCAAGAGCCTATGGAACTACCGAGGACCAGCTGACGTTACTGGAACCCGGTTACTAAGCAGGAGGTACCCGTGCTAAAAAGCACTACCAAGGACCGCCTGACGTTGACGGAACTCGGATACCCAGAAGGAGGCACCTAAGCCAAAGGCTCTGCCCGGAACCAGCTGACGTTACTGGAACCAGGATGGGGAGCAGAAGGTACAAGAGCAAAAGACACTGCCGAGAACCAGCTGACGGTACTGGAACCCGGATGGGTAGCCGAAGGTCCAAGAGCCAATGGAACTACCGAGGACCAGCTGACGTTACTGGAACCCGGTTACTAAGCAGGAGGTACCCGTGCCTGAAAGCACTACCAAGGACCACCTGACGTTGGTGGAACTTGGATACCCAGAAGGAGGCACCTAAGCCAAAGGCTCTGCCCGGAACCAGCTGACGGTACTGGAACCAGGATGGGGAGCAGAAGGTACAAGAGCAAAAGACACTGCCGAGAACCAGCTGACGGTGCTGGAACCAGGTGGTGGACCCCAAGGCCCACAGGAGAGGAGAGAACAGCTAGGCCGCGAGGCAGCCGCAGTTACCGAACCCCAACAGTCCTACAGGGGGAGCTGGGCCTACTGGCACTACAGAACCAGCCTTGACTACCAGTTCACGCAGCCCACATAGGAAGCTCCTAAACTGGAGGCACCCTGGAGTTGGCTAACCCGACCGCACCACGACGAGGCAAGCATAGGTGTCTCAGTGAGCTTGACACAACCCGGAAACAGCTGACGGTGCTGAAACCAGGCTTGGCACGAGGGAGTACCTGTGACAAGAACACTGCCGAGAACCAGCTGGCGGTGCTGGAACCCGGATGCGTTGCCCCAGTGTGCAAGAGCCAATGGCACGACCGAGGA
Organism: Ranitomeya imitator; assembly: GCF_032444005.1. Lineage (NCBI taxonomy): Eukaryota > Metazoa > Chordata > Amphibia > Anura > Dendrobatidae > Ranitomeya > Ranitomeya imitator. The sequence goes on along the minus strand of NW_027193314.1, from coordinate 10,914 downwards.
CCAGCTGACGGTGCTGGAACCCGGTTACTAAGCTGTAGGTGCCCGCGCTTAAAAGCACTACCAAGGACCGCCTGGCGTTGGCGGAACTCGGATACCCAGGAGGAGGCACCTAAGCCAAAGGCTCGGCCCGGAACCAGCTGACGGTGCTGGAACCAGGTGGTGGACCCGAAGGTCCACAGGAGAGGAGAGAACAGCTAGGCCGCGAGGCAGCCGCAGTTACCGAACCCCAACAGTCCTACAGGGGGAGCTGGGCCTACTGGCACTACAGAACCAGCCTTGACTACCAGTTCACGCAGCCCACATAGGAAGCTCCTAAACTGGAGGCACCCTGGAGTTGGCTAACCCGACCGCACCACGACGAGGCAAGCATAGGTGTCTCAGTGAGCTTGACACAACCCGGAAACAGCTGACGGTGCTGAAACCAGGCTTGGCACGAGGGAGTACCTGTGACAAAAACACTGCCGAGAACCAGCTGGCGGTGCTGGAACCCGGATGCGTTGCCCCAGTGTGCAAGAGCCAATGGCACGACCGAGGACCAGCTGACGGTGCTGGAACCCGGTTACTAAGCTGTAGGTGCCCGCGCTTAAAAGCACTACCAAGGACCGCCTGGCGTTGGCGGAACTCGGATACCCAGGAGGAGGCACCTAAGCCAAAGGCTCGGCCCGGAACCAGCTGACGGTGCTGGAACCAGGTGGTGGACCCGAAGGTCCACAGGAGAGGAGAGAACAGCTAGGCCGCGAGGCAGCCGCAGTTACCGAACCCCAACAGTCCTACAGGGGGAGCTGGGCCTACTGGCACTACAGAACCAGCCTTGACTACCAGTTCACGCAGCCCACATAGGAAGCTCCTAAACTGGAGGCACCCTGGAGTTGGCTAACCCGACCGCACCACGACGAGGCAAGCATAGGTGTCTCAGTGAGCTTGACACAACCCGGAAACAGCTGACGGTGCTGAAACCAGGCTTGGCACGAGGGAGTACCTGTGACAAAAACACTGCCGAGAACCAGCTGGCGGTGCTGGAACCCGGATGCGTTGCCCCAGTGTGCAAGAGCCAATGGCACGACCGAGGACCAGCTGACGGTGCTGGAACCCGGTTACTAAGCTGTAGGTGCCCGCGCTTAAAAGCACTACCAAGGACCGCCTGGCGTTGGCGGAACTCGGATACCCAGGAGGAGGCACCTAAGCCAAAGGCTCGGCCCGGAACCAGCTGACGGTGCTGGAACCAGGTGGTGGACCCCAAGGCCCACAGGAGAGGAGAGAACAGCTAGGCCGCGAGGCAGCCGCAGTTACCGAACCCCAACAGTCCTACAGGGGGAGCTGGGCCTACTGGCACTACAGAACCAGCCTTGACTACCAGTTCACGCAGCCCACATAGGAAGCTCCTAAACTGGAGGCACCCTGGAGTTGGCTAACCCGACCGCACCACGACGAGGCAAGCATAGGTGTCTCAGTGAGCTTGACACAACCCGGAAACAGCTGACGGTGCTGAAACCAGGCTTGGCACGAGGGAGTACCTGTGACAAGAACACTGCCGAGAACCAGCTGGCGGTGCTGGAACCCGGATGCGTTGCCCCAGTGTGCAAGAGCCAATGGCACGACCGAGGACCAGCTGACGGTGCTGGAACCCGGTTACTAAGCTGTAGGTGCCCGCGCTTAAAAGCACTACCAAGGACCGCCTGGCGTTGGCGGAACTCGGATACCCAGGAGGAGGCACCTAAGCCAAAGGCTCGGCCCGGAACCAGCTGACGGTGCTGGAACCAGGTGGTGGACCCCAAGGCCCACAGGAGAGGAGAGAACAGCTAGGCCGCGAGGCAGCCGTAGTTACCGAACCCCAACAGTCCTACAGGGGGAGCTGGGCCTACTGGCACTACAGAACCAGCCTTGACTACCAGTTCACGCAGCCCACATAGGAAGCTCCTAAACTGGAGGCACCCTGGAGTTGGCTAACCCGACCGCACCACGACGAGGCAAGCATAGGTGTCTCAGTGAGCTTGACACAACCCGGAAACAGCTGACGGTGCTGAAACCAGGCTTGGCACGAGGGAGTACCTGTGACAAAAACACTGCCGAGAACCAGCTGGCGGTGCTGGAACCCGGATGCGTTGCCCCAGTGTGCAAGAGCCAATGGCACGACCGAGGACCAGCTGACGGTGCTGGAACACGGTTACTAAGCTGTAGGTGCCCGCGCTTAAAAGCACTACCAAGGACCGCCTGGCGTTGGCGGAACTCGGATACCCAGGAGGAGGCACCTAAGCCAAAGGCTCGGCCCGGAACCAGCTGACGGTGCTGGAACCAGGTGGTGGACCCCAAGGCCCACAGGAGAGGAGAGAACAGCTAGGCCGCGAGGCAGCCGCAGTTATCGAACCCCAACAGTCCTACAGGGGGAGCTGGGCCTACTGGCACTACAGAACCAGCCTTGACTACCAGTTCACGCAGCCCACATAGGAAGCTCCTAAACTGGAGGCACCCTGGAGTTGGCTAACCCGACCGCACCACGACGAGGCAAGCATAGGTGTCTCAGTGAGCTTGACACAACCCGGAAACAGCTGACGGTGCTGAAACCAGGCTTGGCACGAGGGAGTACCTGTGACAAGAACACTGCCGAGAACCAGCTGGCGGTGCTGGAACCCGGATGCGTTGCCCCAGTGTGCAAGAGCCAATGGCACGACCGAGGACCAGCTGACGGTGCTGGAACCCGGTTACTAAGCTGTAGGTGCCCGCGCTTAAAAGCACTACCAAGGACCGCCTGGCGTTGGCGGAACTCGGATACCCAGGAGGAGGCACCTAAGCCAAAGGCTCGGCCCGGAACCAGCTGACGGTGCTGGAACCAGGTGGTGGACCCCAAGGCCCACAGGAGAGGAGAGAACAGCTAGGCCGCGAGGCAGCCGCAGTTACCGAACACCAACAGTCCTACAGGGGGAGCTGGGCCTACTGGCACTACAGAACCAGCCTTGACTACCAGTTCACGCAGCCCACATAGGAAGCTCCTAAACTGGAGGCACCCTGGAGTTGGCTAACCCGACCGCACCACGACGAGGCAAGCATAGGTGTCTCAGTGAGCTTGACACAACCCGGAAACAGCTGACGGTGCTGAAACCAGGCTTGGCACGAGGGAGTACCTGTGACAAAAACACTGCCGAGAACCAGCTGGCGGTGCTGGAACCCGGATGCGTTGCCCCAGTGTGCAAGAGCCAATGGCACGACCGAGGACCAGCTGACGGTGCTGGAACACGGTTACTAAGCTGTAGGTGCCCGCGCTTAAAAGCACTACCAAGGACCGCCTGGCGTTGGCGGAACTCGGATACCCAGGAGGAGGCACCTAAGCCAAAGGCTCGGCCCGGAACCAGCTGACGGTGCTGGAACCAGGTGGTGGACCCGAAGGTCCACAGGAGAGGAGAGAACAGCTAGGCCGCGAGGCAGCCGCAGTTACCGAACCCCAACAGTCCTACAGGGGGAGCTGGGCCTACTGGCACTACAGAACCAGCCTTGACTACCAGTTCACGCAGCCCACATAGGAAGCTCCTAAACTGGAGGCACCCTGGAGTTGGCTAACCCGACCGCACCACGACGAGGCAAGCATAGGTGTCTCAGTGAGCTTGACACAACCCGGAAACAGCTGACGGTGCTGAAACCAGGCTTGGCACGAGGGAGTACCTGTGACAAAAACACTGCCGAGAACCAGCTGGCGGTGCTGGAACCCGGATGCGTTGCCCCAGTGTGCAAGAGCCAATGGCACGACCGAGGACCAGCTGACGGTGCTGGAACCCGGTTACTAAGCTGTAGGTGCCCGCGCTTAAAAGCACTACCAAGGACCGCCTGGCGTTGGCGGAACTCGGATACCCAGGAGGAGGCACCTAAGCCAAAGGCTCGGCCCGGAACCAGCTGACGGTGCTGGAACCAGGTGGTGGACCCCAAGGCCCACAGGAGAGGAGAGAACAGCTAGGCCGCGAGGCAGCCGCAGTTACCGAACCCCAACAGTCCTACAGGGGGAGCTGGGCCTACTGGCACTACAGAACCAGCCTTGACTACCAGTTCACGCAGCCCACATAGGAAGCTCCTAAACTGGAGGCACCCTGGAGTTGGCTAACCCGACCGCACCACGACGAGGCAAGCATAGGTGTCTCAGTGAGCTTGACACAACCCGGAAACAGCTGACGGTGCTGAAACCAGGCTTGGCACGAGGGAGTACCTGTGACAAAAACACTGCCGAGAACCAGCTGGCGGTGCTGGAACCCGGATGCGTTGCCCCAGTGTGCAAGAGCCAATGGCACGACCGAGGACCAGCTGACGGTGCTGGAACACGGTTACTAAGCTGTAGGTGCCCGCGCTTAAAAGCACTACCAAGGACCGCCTGGCGTTGGCGGAACTCGGATACCCAGGAGGAGGCACCTAAGCCAAAGGCTCGGCCCGGAACCAGCTGACGGTGCTGGAACCAGGTGGTGGACCCGAAGGTCCACAGGAGAGGAGAGAACAGCTAGGCCGCGAGGCAGCCGCAGTTACCGAACCCCAACAGTCCTACAGGGGGAGCTGGGCCTACTGGCACTACAGAACCAGCCTTGACTACCAGTTCACGCAGCCCACATAGGAAGCTCCTAAACTGGAGGCACCCTGGAGTTGGCTAACCCGACCGCACCACGACGAGGCAAGCATAGGTGTCTCAGTGAGCTTGACACAACCCGGAAACAGCTGACGGTGCTGAAACCAGGCTTGGCACGAGGGAGTACCTGTGACAAAAACACTGCCGAGAACCAGCTGGCGGTGCTGGAACCCGGATGCGTTGCCCCAGTGTGCAAGAGCCAATGGCACGACCGAGGACCAGCTGACGGTGCTGGAACCCGGTTACTAAGCTGTAGGTGCCCGCGCTTAAAAGCACTACCAAGGACCGCCTGGCGTTGGCGGAACTCGGATACCCAGGAGGAGGCACCTAAGCCAAAGGCTCGGCCCGGAACCAGCTGACGGTGCTGGAACCAGGTGGTGGACCCCAAGGCCCACAGGAGAGGAGAGAACAGCTAGGCCGCGAGGCAGCCGCAGTTACCGAACCCCAACAGTCCTACAGGGGGAGCTGGGCCTACTGGCACTACAGAACCAGCCTTGACTACCAGTTCACGCAGCCCACATAGGAAGCTCCTAAACTGGAGGCACCCTGGAGTTGGCTAACTCGACCGCACCACGACGGGGCAAGCATAGGCGTCTCAGTGAAGTTGACACAACCCGGAAACAGCTGACGGTGCTGAAACCAGGCTTGGCACGAGGGAGTACCTGTGACAAGAACACTGCCGAGAACCAGCTGGCGGTGCTGGAACACGGATGCGTTGCCTTGCCTATTAAAGATTGTCTTCCTAGAGCCCCAACTAGCGGTGTTGGAGCAAAGGGTAAGCAGGGGGAGATGAGTGTAGGCCGAAGCCTGCACTGGAGGCAGCTTTGTGTCTGCGTTGCGTTTGCAGGACACTTTGCCGGCTACACACTGGGGGAACAGCTGGCGTTGCTGAACCCCACTAACACAATGGCGTGTGTTTTTCTCTGTGCAGCTAGCACTTGCGGGCAAAAACTAGCGATGTTAGAGCCCGTGTTGAAGCAGGAGGAGGAGGAGAGGAGCAGAGTGTAGGCCGAAGCTTAGTTGAACCAATTTCAAAGGAAACCTTTAACCCCCCCCTCAGGTGTTACAAAGTACAAGAGACACACCTTGTGCAGTATTAATGCTGCACAAGTGAAAGGTTGCTCTATTAATTTGTCTACTTGCACACGCTGAATGAAAGACATACACAATTTACCCCATTCTACAGTCAAACTGTAGTGGATGCGTGACTTGGTTTTTTGATGAGACGCAGCACAGGTGTCCAAAATAACGCCTTGGTGCTTGGAGCAGCTTCCTGAGCGTTGTTATTTGCTGTACAGGAGTCTGCGCTCTTGTGTTATCCCTTGGCAATGCCCTGTTAGCGCTGCCCATCTTATGACATCATTTCATGTTGGCCGGTGCGGTTAACGATGGCCATAAATCCCAGACCCACAGTGTCTTTTCATAAAGCCACACTGCGGTGCTGGGATTCGTGGCCTTGAGCAGTAAATATTTTGGCCGCTCACACACGTCCTTACACCTGCTTCAGACTGGGCGGCCTCTGCTGATCCCTTCTCGCATGCCGCGGCCATGAGGCTGCACAGTCTGAAGAAGGCTGAAGGAGATGAGTTAAGACAGGCGAAGATATGCACTGCTCGTGCCCATCAATCACACCCTCGCAGTCAAAATAATTAAGACAACGAGGAGCATTTTATTCAGGCAGGGCGGACGAACAGGCGCAAGTAGCCAACCAATGATGTCAGAAGACGGGAAGCGCTACCAAGGGGGGTGCTGCGTATCATTAGAAAGGAAAGTCACACCTCAGGGACAGTGGAATGGTCTCAAAGAGACACATTTTGTACGTGTTGAGTTCCACGTGGGCAAGGAGAAAACATCAGCCACCTTGTACAAATGCAGCAGTACTGCTGTACAAGGTGGCTGTTATACATAGAAACACCTGGGGGTGGGGGCCAGGCTCCCTTCAATTTCAGTTCATGTGCCTGCGTGGCGTTTGCAGGTCACGTTGCAAGCTGCACAGCAGGGGAACAGCTGGCGGTGCTGAACCCCACTAACACATTGGCTGGTGTTTTTCTCTGTGCAGCTAGCATTTCCGGGCAAAAACTAGCGGTGTTTGAGCCCAGGGTCAGCAGGAGGAGGAGGAGAGGAGCAAAGTGTAGGCCGAAGCCTGCACTGGTGGCAGCTTTTGGTCGGTTGTGCCAGCGTGGCTTGTGCTGGACACGATGCCGGCTACACAGCGGGGGAACAGCTGGCGTTGCTGAACCCCACTAACACATTGGCTGGTGTTTTTCTCTGTGCAGCTAGCATTTCCGGGCAAAAACTAGCGGTGTTTGAGCCCAGGGTCAGCAGGAGGAGGAGGAGAGGAGCAAAGTGTAGGCCGAAGCCTGCACTGGTGGCAGCTTTTGGTCGGTTGTGCCAGCGTGGCTTGTGCTGGACACGATGCCGGCTACACAGCGGGGGAACAGCTGGCGTTGCTGAACCCCACTAACACATTGGCTGGTGTTTTTCTCTGTGCAGCTAGCATTTCCGGGCAAAAACTAGCGTTGTTAGAGCCCAGGGTCAGCAGGAGGAGGAGAGGAGCAGAGTGTAGGCCGAAGCCTAGTTGAACCAATTTCAAAGGTTACCTTTAACCCCCCCTCAGGTGTTACAAAGAACAAGAGCCACTCCTTCTGCAGCATTAATGCTGCACAAGTAAAAGGTTGCTCTATTAATTTGTCTACTTGCACAAGCTGAATGCAACACGTAGACTATTTAGCCCATTATACTGTTTAACAGTAGTGGAGGCGTGACTTGTCTTTTTAAAGAAAAGCAGCACAGGTGTCGAAAACAACACCTTTTTGCATGGGCGCAGCTTCCTGAGCGTTGTTAGTTGCTGTACAGGAGTCTGCGCTCTTGTGATCCTTTGGCCATGCGCTGTGAGCGCTTCCTGTCTTATGACCTCATTTCATGTTGGCCGTTGCGGTTAGCGATGGACATGAATCCCAGACCCACAGTGTGTTTTTAAAAAATCACACTGCGGTGCTGGGATTCGTGCCCTGGTGCAGTAAATATGTTTGCCGCTCACACATGTCCTTACACCTGCTTCAGACTGGACGGCCTCATCTGATCCCTTATCGCCTGCCGAGGCCATGAGGACACCCAGTCTGAAGAAGGCGGAAGGAGATGAGTGAACACAGGCAAACATATGCACTGCACATGCCCATCAATCACACCCTCGCTGTCCAAAAAAATAAGACACCGAGGGGCGTTGTTTCGAGCAGGGGAGATGCACAGGCGCAGCCAGCTAACCAATGATGTCAAAAGACGGGCAGCGCTAACAAGGGTGGTGCTGCGTGTCATTACAAAGGAAAGTCACACCTCAGGGACATTGTAATGGTCTCTAATGAGAAACATTTTCTACGTGTTGAGTTCCACGTGGGCAAGGAGAAAAAGTCAGCCACCTTGTACAAATGCAGCAGTACTGCTGTACAAGGTGGCTGTTATACATAGAAACACCTGTGGGTGGGGGGCAGGCTCCCTTCAATTTCAGTTCATGTGCCTGCGTGGCGTTTGCAGGTCACGTTGCAAGCTACACAGCAGGGGAACAGCTGGCGTTGCTGAACCCCACTGACACATTGACTGGTGTTTTTCTCTGTGCAGATTGCATGTCCGGGCAAAAACTAGCGGTGTTAGAGCCCAGGGTCAGCAGGAGGAGGAGGAGAGGAGCAAAGTGTAGGCCGAAGCCTGCACTGGTGGCAGCTTTTGGTCGGTTGTGCCAGCGTGGCTTGTGCTGGACACGATGCCGGCTACACAGCGGGGGAACAGCAGGCGGTGCTGAACCCCACTAACACATTGGCTGGTGTTTTTCTCTGTGCAGCTAGCATTTCCGGGCAAAAACTAGCGGTGTTTGAGCCCAGGGTCAGCAGGAGGAGTAGAGGAGCAGAGTGTAGGCCGAAGCCTAGTTGAACCAATTTCAAAGGTTACCTTTAACCCCCCCCCTCAGGTGTTGCAAGGTACAAGAGCCACACCTTGAACAGCATTAATGATGCACAAGTCAAAGGTTGCTCTATTTAATTTTGCTCCTTGCACACGCTGAATTAAACACGTACACTATTTAGCCCATTATACTGTCAAACAGTAGTGGAGGCGTGACTACTAGTCTTTTTAAGGTGACGCAGCACAGGTGTACAAATTTACACCTAGGTGCTGTGCGCAGATTCCTTACCGTTGTTATTTGCAGTACAGGAAACTGCGCTCTTGTGTTATCCCTTGGCAATACCCTGTTAGTGCAGGCCGTCTCATGACCTCATTTCATGTTGGCCGCTGCGGTTAACGATGGCCATAAATCCCAGACCCACAGTGGCTTTTCCTAAAGTCACACTGCGGTGCTGGGATTCGTGGCCTTGTGCAGTAAATATGTTCGCCGCTCACACATGTCCTTACACCTGCTTCAGACTGGGCGGGCCTCAGCTGATCCCCTTATCGCATGCCGCGGCCATGAGGCCGCACAGTCAGAAGAAGGCGGAAGGAGGGGAGTGAAGACAGGGGAACATATGCACTGCTCGTTGCCCATCAATCACACCCCTCGCAGTCAAAATATATGAGACAACGGGGGGCGTTGTGTCGGGCAGGGGGACGCACAGGCACAGCCAGCCAACCAATGATGTCAGGAGACGGGCAGCGCTAACAATGGGGGTGCTGCGTGTCATTAAAAAGGAAAGTCACACCTCAGGGACATTGTAATGGTCTGTAATGAGACACATTTTTGTACTTGTTGAGTTCCACGTGTGCAAGGAGAAAAAAGTCAGCCACCTTGTACAAATGCAGCAGTACTGCTGTACAAGGTGGCTGTTATACATAGAAACACCTGGGGGGGTGGGGGGCAGGCTCCCTTCAATTTCAGTTCATGTGCCTGCGTGGCGTTTGCAGGACACGTTGCCAGCTACACAGCAGGGGAACAGCTGGCGGTGCTGACCCCACTAACACATTGGCTGGTGTTTATCTCTGTGCAGCTAGCATGTCCGGGCAGAAACTGGCGTTGTTTGAGCCCAGGGTCAGCAGGAGGAGGAGAGGAGCAAAGTGTAGGCCGAAGCCTGCACTGGTGGCAGCTTTTTGGTCAGTTGTGCCAGCGTGGCTTGTGCTGGACACGTTGCCGACTACACAGCAGGGGAACAGCTGGCGTTGCTGAACCCCACTAACACATTGGCTGGTGTTTTTCTCTGTGCAGCTAGCCGTTCCGGGCAAAAACTAGCGGTTGTTTGAGCCCAGGGTCAGCAGGAGGAGTAGAGGAGCAGAGTGTAGGCCGAAGCCTAGTTGAACCAATTTCAAAGGTTACCTTTAACCCCCCCCCCTCAGGTGTTGCAAGGTACAAGAGCCACACCTTGAACAGCATTAATGATGCACAAGTCAAAGGTTGCTCTATTTAATTTTGCTCCTTGCACACGCTGAATTAAACACGTACACTATTTAGCCCATTATACTGTCAAACAGTAGTGGAGGCGTGACTACTAGTCTTTTTAAGGAGACGCAGCACAGGTGTACAAATTTAACACCTAGGTGCTGTGCGCAGATTCCTTACCGTTGTTATTTGCAGTACAGGAAACTGCGCTCTTTGTGTTATCCCTTGGCAATACCCTGTTAGTGCAGGCCGTCTCATGACCTCATTTCATGTTGGCCGCTGCGGTTAACGATGGCCATAAATCCCAGACCCACAGTGGCTTTTCCTAAAGTCACACTGCGGTGCTGGGATTCGTGGCCTTGTGCAGTAAATATGTTCGCCGCTCACACATGTCCTTACACCTGCTTCAGACTGGGCGGCCTCAGCTGATCCCTTATCGCATGCCGCGGCCATGAGGCCGCACAGTCAGAAGAAGGCGGAAGGAGGGGAGTGAAGACAGGGGAACATATGCACTGCTCGTGTGCCCATCAATCACACCCCTCGCAGTCAAAATATATGAGACAATGGGGGGGGGACGCACAGGCACAGCCAGCCAACCAATGATGTCAGGAGACGGGCAGCGCTAACAATGGGGGTGCTGCGTGTCATTAAAAAGGAAAGTCACACCTCAGGGACATTGTAATGGTCTGTAATGAGACACATTTTGTACTTGTTGAGTTCCACGTGTGCAAGGAGAAAAAGTCAGCCACCTTGTACAAATGCAGCAGTACTGCTGTACAAGGTGGCTGTTATACATAGAAACACCTGGGGGGTGGGGGGCAGGCTCCCTTCAATTTCAGTTCATGTGCCTGCGTGGCGTTTGCAGGACACGTTGCCAGCTACACAGCAGGGGAACAGCTGGCGGTGCTGAACCCCACTAACACATTGGCTGGTGTTTATCTCTGTGCAGCTAGCATGTCCGGGC